>NC_056759.1:28075884-28325884 GCF_018687715.1 Carya illinoinensis
TCTTGCATAGAAATAAATTAGACACTGATATAGAAATAACTAAGAAGTCTAGTATAATAAATTAATAATGCATAATATTAATTTACTAAAGTATAATAACATGTAATTAGACCCTAAAAATAAGCCTAGTGTATAAATAAGTTAGACATTAGTATAATATAATAACATGTAATACTATAATATAATAACATGTAATTAGACACTATAATATAATTCTAGCATAGAAATAAGTTAGACACTAGTATAGAAAAAATTATAAATATAATAAGTTAATAACACATAATACTATAATATAATAACATGCAATTAGCCATTAGAAATAATATGTAATACTATAGTATGATCAAATGTAATTAGGCACTATAGTCAAATATAAAAATAAGTTAGATAATAAGTATAAAAGTAGATTAGTAGTGAATGATTTAGTTTTAGTTTTTAATTTTTGAAGAAACTAAAATTTGAAAGTCCACAAAAAATTCTTTTCTAAAAGTGGCCCAAATATCAAGCTAAAAAAACTCAAATCTGACTCCTCTCTGACAAATCAAAGTCGAAGTCTAATCAAAATATACACAAGTCGAAGTTGGTGTCAAAGTCGGAATACAAATTTGAACCAATAAAGTCGGAGTTGAAGTCAAATTTAAGAGAATTTGACTCCGACTATGTCGATGCTCACTCCTACCATTTACCCTTTTGGGATGTAACAACCCGACTATATGTTATTAGAAATTGAATAAGGATAATTTTACTGGGTTTAAGTTATATTTAATGGATCATATTAAATAATCTCACGAACGAATTATTAAGGTTTGAATAGAAATTTTAATAATTTCCGTTGAGATTTAGTGGATAATTTTGGATGGTAATAATGGGCAAATATTTTTGAAAATCCCAATTAAGATTTATTGGATAGTTTTAAATAGATCACGGATCGAAAATTTATTAGGGTGGATTAATAGTTTTTATTAGTTTCAATAATTAAGGGTATGTTTGGAATTGCGGTTGGAGGTCTAAAAAGTGTGGTAGAACGGTATAAAGTGCTTATATGACAAAATTTATCCGTTTGGTAGTTTTACATTAAAGTACTTCTAAATTAAGAAAAAACAGAAAACTACGTTTCAACAAAAGTACCAAAGTGATGCGTTTTGTGAGAAGCACTTTAGAAAAAGTAATCCCTATTTTACCGTGCTATGTACATTACGAAATGACCCTCATCATTTTAGTACAATGACAACTTTGCCAATCTATATTTTTTATTATTCACGTATAATCTACTCAAGACTTTGCCCATCAATATTTTTCATTCTTCTCCTATCACTTATGCATCGTTAAAGAAATTTTCTTTTTCATTATAAGTATTGAAAAATCTATTAGACTATATTTGTTATTATTTTATTATAATATTTTATTTTTATCAAGTATATGCCCTTTTATATCATTTTTATATCAAAAAGTACTTTTTAAATTTATTTCCAAACAAATTACTATGTTTAAAAGTGCTATAGACATATGGATCCTAAATAATAAATAACTTTTTAATAATAGAATTTATTGCTTTAAGCTCTAAACTATAAATTTTAAATTAAAAATAATATTTTCTATGCAACTCCAACCATCCACTAAATTAAAGCCCAATTAATATTTACCGAAGAAATTAACCCGCACCCACGAGAACCAAGACCAGTTTATTTTTATCTCCAACTTCATGGAGGTGTTCAATTTCAATCAAACTAGAATTACTGTCCTCTTCGCCTTAAATTTTCTCAAACCCGACTGCATTATATATATATATATATATATATTCAGCCCCATGCACTATACGTGCATCTTCTTCTTCTTCAAACGCTTAAGCCCTAGTTTTAGTTATATATCTAATTTATACCTTCAGCACGCCGCAGCCTCCAAGGGACCTCACCGGCAGCCACAATCATTCACGCAGAGCACCTCCAAGCCACGTGAACCAAGCCACCGCCGTACGTCCAAACAGACCCCCTCCTAGTTTCGGAAACCACGCAGCCGCTGCACCACCGTGGGAAAGCCCCACTGCCAAGCCCCACGTTGCTGCCGCACCCTTCCTTTACAAAAGACTCCACAACCAGACCGGCGTCACAGCCACTGGAAAGCAGCCGTTGGATACTCCTCTACGGCCGGCAACACCGAACTGCAGGAAAGCCAGCCAAAGCTGTCGGGAATCCCACCGTAAGTCCCCACCACCATAAGTCTCCTCATCCTTAAGCCACCACAAGTCCACACCGTGGCCCACGCTACCCAGCTACTGTCGCCAAGACACACCCCCTCCCTCCACCGTAAACAACCAACGAAAGTCCTCTGTTTTCCAACCTCAAAACAGAGCAGCCTCCCACGATTAAACTCCTCCCAGACTTCCACCATCGAACCCAAGAGACCCATCTCGAGCCCAGCCACAACCGAGGTAGGAAACCACCGACGCAAGCAGTGTACGTGTGACGCGGCAGCGACGACCCAACGTGCCCACAGCTCCTGTACCGCTCCAAACAGCTCGAAAACACCTCCCACGTTCACCGTTGCACTGCCTGGCCACCGCTACTCGCCAGAAAGTGAGTGTCCAGCATTGGGCGCCGCCCAGTCGACGTCCAGCACAATTGTCCGCAGTCCACAAACGTTGCACGGTGCGTAGACCTTCTCTCTATCTCTCGGTCAAGCTCTCTCTCTCTCTCTCTCCCTCTCCCCTATTTCTCTCTCTAGCTAGCGCCTAGCTTGGCCAGTTTTGAGCCACCGTGAACCACCGTTACGTCCCCCACCTTCAGTCACACAAGTTCACGTCATTAAGCCTTGAGTTAGAGGCTATGAGTGTACGGGCTTGCACGACATATCGTGTCATAGGTTTTGCAATTTTAAATGGGCCGGTTCGGACTTATGTTCTGTGGGTTTAATTGGGTACATGAATTTATGAGAGTTTGGGCGATAAAAAGTTAGACTACATTTTGGAAATTGTTTATTAAATATTCGATTTATTTTTATATATTTTTATATTTTAATCTTTTCAGGTGAGGATTTTTAGCAGAATGAAACTACAAGATAGGATTTGGTCCAAGAAGGTAAAGCAGAGATCTAAATCGGTAGTACACTCCAGTTCCTGGATTTCATAAAAGTGACAGCTTGGTTATTAATCTTGGGAGAGCGCGGTGTGACATAGGAAACCTGATAGATACTATAATTTTTCTAAGCCTTGGCCGTATTCCTTATCCAGGTTGACAGGTTGCAATCACGGGATTCCATGGCTTCTGAGTTGAAGTGGATTGAAGGAATCAGCATTGGCAGTGTCATCGAGGGAAAAATTCAGGAGATAAAGGATGTTGGAGTTGTTGTCAGCTTTGAGAAGTATGGGGACGTTTTTGGTTTCATTACCCGCTATCAATGTGAGATGATCTTCTCCTTAAGTTTCGATTATTTTGTTGAATTATTGTTGTCGTCTACCAATTTCTTATCTTTGCAATATAATGTTTACAGTAGGGGGAACCACTGTGGCAACAGGCTCACTAGTTCAAGCCGTAGTTCTTGATGTTGCCGTGGCAGAACGCCTAGTTGATTTATCTCTAAAGCCAGAATTTTTTGGTGAATCCAGAGGAAGAAGTTTAAAAAACCAATCTCATAAGGTCATCAAATTCTCTGCTTTTCATCTAGGGTCACTTTTTAACTTTTGAGTCTGGTGTGGTATAGGTGTATCTTCTTTCTTTTATGTAAGGTTTTTATGTGATTATTTATATTGTCTTGCTTATTTTGACCTAACATTTACCATTATGGTTTCAGAAACGCAGAAAAGAACCATCCATGGACTTGGAAATGCATCAAACAGTAACTGCAATTGTGGAAATTGTGAAAGAGAATTACTTGGCAAGTGTTTGATTATTGTTTGTGTTGGTAGCTAGGTAAAATTGTTCACATGTATTTTTAAGCTCTTATGTTTCTGAAATGCATTGTGCCCAGTGCAGGTCCTTTCAGTACCAGAATGTGATCATGCCGTAGGATATGCATCGTTATCTGACTATAACAGTCAAAAGTTCCCTCAGAAACAATTTCTGAATGGACAAAGGTAAAATTTAATTTTGATCGTTAATAATTTAAAGCTACTTTTTTTTTTTTCATCCATAGGACCACACAAATTGGTCATTGTCTCTTCCAAAACTTTATTATCCTCTGTTTACATAATCTCTGTAATTTAAAGAAGTAATGTGAGTTCTTTTTCTTGGTGTAGCGTCATTGCCACTGTTATTGCTCGTCCAAGCCCTTCAACGTTTGGGAGGTTGCTTTTGTTTCTTAATAAGATGAGTCAGGCCAGTGAGGCATCCAGTTCAAAAAGAGCCAGAAAGAAGTCTAGCTTTAAAGTGGGATCACTGGGTCATGCGGAGGTAGATAATTCAGAGTATTTTGTGATATTCTAATCATATTCTTTATAATTACTGCTGAATTTAGTCGCCTAAAAAATTCACACGAGTTACAACTTTCTTTTCTTTTCAATGGTTGGTTTGTAACTACTAGCTCTTAGGGGAGAGAGTGACAGCGAAGATATTAAAGGTGAACATATTGTTTTTGAAGAATTGTTAAGAGTTTTTAAAGTGGGGAAAGAGATACAATACTTTGGATTATCTTTGAATCATTGGTAGTTTTGATTGGCAGTCAGTGGGTTGTATCAACCTCATGCAACTGAATGATTTGACAACATCACCAATATCATTAGGATGTTTTTCTTACTTGGCCAGTAATTTCATAGATTGATTTTCTTATGTATTTTGCCCTCTATCTCAGGTGGATGAACAAAGACACCGAATATCTCTTGGGATGAAAGATTCTTATATGGGGGACACGATTGATTTACAACTACCCTCACAACAAGAGCCTGATGAAAGCATTAGAGATAATGATTTTACTGAGTTGCTAACGTTTCCTGGTGGCAGTTTACTAGGGGATCAGAATATGGATACTGAAGGTGAAAATGGAGACTGCCCAATTCTTGCGCAAGCACAATTGAGGGCTTCCATTCCTCCACTTGACATCAGTCTTGATGACATTGATCCCAATATGGATAAGTTAGTAGGTCAAGATCAAGGGAATATTGATGAGGCAGGCACTGTAAATGAAAGGAACAAGAAAAAAGCAAATAAAAAGGCAAAGAAAGAGAGGTCATTACAATTTTTACACTTTCCAGTTTTTGGTCAATTGGTTTTTGTAAGGATTAGTGCTATATTTTTCATGTTTCCATTCATTTTAACTTGGAAAATAAACTGAGCAGAGAGCAAGAAATTAGGGCTGCTGAGGAAAGACTAGTGAAGAATGATATACCAAGAACTGCTGATGAATTTGAAAAAGTGGTTAGAAGCTCTCCTAATAGCAGTTTTGTTTGGATAAAGTACATGGCTTTCATGCTCTCTATGGCTGATGCCAAGAAAGCCCGTTTTATTGCTGAAAGGTATTATATGAGCTATTTGCTTCTTACTTTTTTATTCTGGCTGCTGCCCCCATATGCAATTACTTTATCAAAAATTTTATATACAATCACTTTTGCATACTCTTTTGTACATTCCATTGTTGTGATTGGTTGTGTATTAAAAAAAAAAATTGATGCAGCCAATCACATCAGTGGAGTGCGGGGAGTATGCAAAAGTGACTATATGTAGCATTACTCTTACTTTATTTGCAACTCTATATTACTATCTTTGCTATTGGAGGTACCCCTACTTGACCCTGCCCTCTTATAGGTCAACCATGGATTCCCCACTCCCCTTGAACTAGTATAATGGGTCTGCCATATAGTTACTTCTGCTGGGTTTAATTGGAATCGACCTGTGTTACAAAAGAAAGGATATGGACCTCCAGGTTCATAAGACTTCCATGTATCAACTAGTCATGTTTATAACAGAAAGCCTCATTATCTGCTAAGATTGCACATTTGCCACTGACTGCTGGTTTTTTCATGGGAACTGCTTTTTAAATACATTTATAGATATTCTAATGGGCTGGGCTTTTTGCATTGCATGGTAATGGTCTCTATCTCACATGGCACTTTCTTGGCTTGACGAAAGCTGCTTAGCTTCCAACAGCAACAGCAATGATGTTTTCTAGCAGTGCATGGTAGGATATTGTGTTTCTAAAAATATGTTTTGCAGACTTTGACTATGATGTTGCTGTTTGCTTTTTGAAGGGCCTTGAACACAATAAACTTCCGAGAAGAGAACGAGAAGTTCAATATTTGGGTGGCATATATTAATTTGGAAAATAAATACGGAAATCCTCCACAGGTACTAGAAAATACGCTTTTTTCTTTCTTTCATCGTCACTGTCCTCGAATTGAGTTTTATTAATTGGTGTCTCTCTTCAGGAAGCTGTTATGAAAGTATTCCAGAGAGCTTTGCAGTATAATGATCCAGAAAAGGTTTATCTAGCACTTCTGGGAATGTATGAAAGGACTGAGCAACATAAATTGGCTGATGAGCTTCTTGACAAAATGATCAAGAAGTTCAAGCATTCCTGCCAGGTACTTGTATTGTCCCTCAATCATTTTCTTTCCTTTATCAAAATATCAAGTTACATATTCTATGGAATTTTAGGTTTGGTTAAGACGGGTACAAAGGACCTTGAAGCAACAACAGGACGAGGTTCAGCCTGTTGTAAGTCGTGCCTTATTAAGCCTTCCCCGCAAAGAGCATATCGACTTTATCAAACAGACTGCTATACTTGAATTCAAATGCGGTGTTCCTGATAGAGGAAGATCCATGTTTGAAAAAATTCTGCGCGAGAGCCCAAAGAGAACAGATTTGTGGAGCGTTTATCTCGATCAAGTAAAGATCCTTATCAATGTTTACTATCCTTTTTTATTTGATCATCATGTCTTACTTGACATTCTTCTGTCAAACTTGGCAGGAGATTCGACTTGGAGATGTGGATATGATACGTCAACTCTTTGAGAGGGCAATCAGTTTGAACCTCAAGAATGGAAACATGAACGTGTGTACAATTTATATATATATTATCATCCTTGAAGCTAAAATAATGGTCTTTTCTTATATATATATATATATATATAGTTCTTACATGGGTGTTTCGTTGTCTTGATTTGCAGTTCTTATTCAATAAGTTTCTTAAATACGAGAATTCTAAGGGTGATGAAGAAAGAATCGAATATGTAAAAAGGCAGGCAATGGAGTACATACGTCAGAGCAACCTGGCCTAATTTTTTTCTTCCGATCTGAACTTTGATTGGCGGATGTTCTCTATTCGAATAGTTAGGTTTTTATGAGCGTAATGCGTATTCTGGTTCAAATGTTCTAGACTTCTAGTTGTCTGTTTGTTGGCTGGAATATTTATATTTTTTAAGAAAATATTGACTCATGTACAAAAGTGATGACTGTTTGAAAATTGAAATAGGGATGTGACTTTTCGAAATGAAACCGAAGTTACAGCTATGACTAATCAATATAAAGAAAAAAACTCAGATTATCAGTCAGACTACTCATCTGTTAGGGGCTCTTCCGATCACAAATTTTTTTGTGACGGACATTGTCTTAACTTCTATAAACTCTCATAACAACAGTCAATAGAGAAAACGTTCTGTTAAAACAGAATTAAGTGACCTCTCTTCCAAAAAAAGAAAGATACTAACACACTCCATCCTCCCAAGAGCAGTACAATCACCTACCTTATTCCAAAAGGAAGAGTGAGACTATCACTCACCTTTCTCTAAAGGAGGAGTGAGACACTAGTGCTATGGACATAAGTCCAATAGCCTTTTTTTTTTTCTTTTAAAAAAACTAGAAGAAACCAACAGCCTAAAAATATACAGAAAATATGACCAAAAAGTTGAGGGCTATAAATACAAATGGGCCCTATCTAAGTAAAAAAAAAAACCCAGTCTGTATGAAAGTGGGCTCAACCCTTAGGGTTTCATCATTTTCTTTTTGCGTCGCTGCCCTTCTTCTTCTTTTTGCCTTTTGCATCTTCCTCCTCAAGGTCCCTGCCCTTCTTCTTCTTTTTTCCTTTGCATCTTCCTCTACAAGGTCCCTTCCACCAATGCAAGAGCATGAGCCTTCGCATGAAAGCCGTCCCTAAATCCGTTGTCTCTCAACCAAACTTACCCCCGACGATGCACTGGACACGGATCGTCGTTGTGCAGGAAAAAGAATCCACTCTAGTCCGATGTGCATGCTTCTTGGTCCACCGCACAGGCTACTAGTCTTGTTGGTTAAGCTTTGGTTTGGCTCTGTTTTCCTGCTCATGCCGATCTGCTCATGCCGCCATTCTCATCCATGGTAGAGGGCTCGTATCGGACCACTTGGGAGATATATTAACGTGAATTGGCTGACCTCTGTTTTCCTTAAAGAAAACAGGGCTCCTCTGCCCCCATAGAATCCAAGGCTCATGCTTAACCAACACGGCCACACAAACCTAGCACATGTTGTTGGAGCAGATGTGGTTACTTAGCCACTGAGCGAGAGACACACCAAAAAAATGCCCTTAAGCCACCATTAAACAGCCCCTCAAGCCTTATTTGAAGTACCTAAGCAAACATAACAAAAAAAGGAAAAACAAACAAACGGAGAGATGGGAGGGAGGGAGGTCCCACCTCCCTCTTTGGTGTTTTCGGTTTTGTGCCTTGGGAAGCCCTTCCTTGTATGGATATAATGATGAAATATTTAAAAATAAGATCACATCTGTCTATTATCATAGCATGCATAAACTAAACAAAAGAAAGCATACCTCCTCCATTTGTGTATTCCAAATGATATGGGGTTTTTGTGTATTGAGAATACTTTTACCATCTTCCCTTTGTGACGCAAAATAGCTCTCAATGGAGTCTAATGAGCCAACTCCATTTTTTTTTTGGATAAGAAGGCTTTCATGTATCGCATCAAAGATAACAAGAAATCTTTTCAACCCAAATAACTTGGGCAATAGACTTAGGTACGGAATCCTCCCATACAATCAAGTCATCATCATTCCAAGCCATTCTAGCTAACTTGTGAGCAACACTGTTCCCTAAACGATTAACATACTAACATGAACAAACATCAAAATAAGACATCAACCCTTTGACTTCTAAGAGCAAGTTTCCTAGCCGTGATGCAGCTTGTGAGGGCTCTTGTTGCAGCTCATCCGCTAACAGCTTGCAATCTAATTCCACCAGTAACTTTGTGATACTAGACTAAAGGCATAATTGTAGACCCCTTAATACTGCCACCAACTCAATTGTATTAGGCTCTTCAATATGAAACTCCACCTTAGCAGTAGCAAAGATAATGTCCCCTTTGTCATCTCGGAGCATAGCACCAATCCTGCTTTCTTTTGATCAAAGAACAAAGCTCCATCAACATTAAGTTCGAGAAAACCTATAGGAGGGGAATTCCAATGGCAGCTATGTTTGATCTAGTTTGTGCTTTTCTGTTGTGAGAAGGAATTATAACAAGTCTGTACTAAAATAGCATGATCAACAACCTTTTTAAGAGCAAGTAAAACTGCATCATGTATCTTTTTATTTGTCCTAAACCAAAATCCCCATGCTATTAAAAAGAACTTCTGCAGCTCCTCTGTAGTACCTCTATTCAGCACATGTTGGACTAAATCAATAAAATAAAGAGGTCTTGAGATATCAAACAGCAGAGGTAGATGACATTTCCAAAATTCAAACAGCTCGTAAGAATATACAATAGCATTCCCTAAATCCTCATTTTGCTTAGAACACATACTACACTTAGGATCAATGTCTACATGTTTCTTAATCAGATTTAAGCAAGTAAGCAATCTTTGCACAGTTTCCATGCAAAGATCTTGATTTTAGTGGTAACTTTATCTTCCAAATTGATTTCCAAAGTCTGTTAAGATTATTGCTATTAGAGCTCTCGCCTTCTGAACTATTATAACTGTTTTGCAACAATTTATGGGCACTTTGAACACTGAACTAACCACTCTTCTCTTTAGTCCACATACACTTGTCTTCATACCCCACTGGAGAAATCACAATCTTCAGAATCTTTTAAGCTAAAATTGGATGGAAGAGAGCTCGTACTTTTTGAGTGTCCTACCATCTGGTTTCCAAGCTAATAAGAGAATCCACAGTTTCAGGTATTCCTTCATCCCTTTCCACTGTATGTAGCTCGTGAATCAAATTTCTACAACCTGAAATCCATGGATCATGCCAAATGCTTATTGTCTTTCCATCACCCACTTTCTTTTAACAGCCATACATTAAAAGAGTTCTTGCTTCCTAAATGCCTTCCCAAGCATAGGAGGGATTGTAACCAAGTTTAAAAGTCAAAAAATCTGTTTTGGGAAAATATCTTGCTTTAAATACTTGATAAAACAGAGAATCTCTTTGATTCACCAGCCTCCATCCTTGTTTTGCAAGAAGTGCTATATTAAACAGTTTGAGATCTTTGAAACCTAACCCCCCTTGAAACTTGGATTTGCACATTTTCTTCCAGTGGATCTTTTTGTTCTTCTCAGTTCTACCCCACCAGAATTGAGTCATCAAACCTTCAAGATCTTTCAAAAGACTATCAGGTAGTTTAAAGCAACTCATGGCATAGGTAGGTATAGCAATAGTCACTGCCTTCAGTAACACTTCCTTTCCTCCTTGTGAAAGTTGTTTTGCCTTCCAACATTGCAATTTCTTCCATACCCTTGACTTTATTTTAGAGAAAGTCGTGAACTTTTTCCTTCCTGTCATTGGAGGCAAACCCAAATATTTTTCATACTGCTGCATAGCACTTCCTCCCCATAGATTTCTGATTTCATCTTTCTCATCATCACTCACATTTCTACTAAACACCATGCTGGTCTTGTCCATATTAAACTTCTATCTAGATGCCAGTTCATACCTCTTTAGCAAACTTTGTAATTCAAGATTAGTATTCAGATCTACTTTACAGAAGATGACACTGTCATTAGCAAAAAGTAAGTGGTTTATATAAGGGGCCCCTCTACAGATTTGAATACCAGGAACCAAAAAATCCACTGCTGCTTGTTTTAACAAATTAACAAGACCCTCAGTGCATAAGAGAAACAGATAAGGGGACAGAGGGTCCCTTTGTCTCAACCCTCGACTTGGTTTGATACGCCCTTTAGGCAAACCATTCAGCAAAATAGAAAAAAGAGATTGAGGAAGCAAAAAACATACTCAAGTTGATTCATCCCATTCAACTCGGTCATAAGCTTTGCCCATGTCTAATTTAATAGACATGTAACCTTTCTTACCTGCTCTTTTTTGCCTTAGAAAATGAATAATCTCCTATGCCACTAAGACATTATCTATAATTAATCTTCCTGACACAAATGCTAACTAAGATTCAGAAATTATCAAAGGTAGAATGAGCTTCAATCTGTTGGCTACCACCTTAGATATAAGCTTATAGAAGACGTTACACAAATTGATGGGGTGAAATTCTGCTACTTTAAAAGGGTTTTGCTTCTTAGGAATAAGACAGATGAATGTATGATTTAATTCTTTAGGAAAAACCCCATTGTTAAGAGCAACTAACACTGCCTTAGATACAGGGAGGTCCTATAGTATTCCAATATTTTTGATATCAGGACCTCGAGCCTTTGTTGGATGCATTTGAGTAAGAGCATGGTGCACCTCTTATACCGTGTATGGTTTTAACAGTTCATCATTCATCTGAGTTGTGACTTTAGAATCGACACTGGCTATAGATTGAACATGATCTCGTACATCTAAACTTAAAAAGAGTTGCTGAAACTAATTCACAATTAGATCTTCCATATCCTTTCCTTCTTTCCAACTTCCTTGATCATCTTGCAATCGCTTGATTGTGTTCTTTTTCTTCCTGTGAGATGCTCTAGAATGGAAGTAGCTTGAGTTTTGATCCCCAACCTGAATCCACATAGCTTTTGATCTCTGATGCCACATCACCTCTTCCCTTCCCAACCATTTATTCACTTCTTCCCTTGCTTGTATATTTTCTTGAATATTTAGACCAACAGGATCTCTCTCTTGCAAATACTGTAATCATCTCTTAGCTTCAGCAATCTTAAATTGAACATTAACAAAGCTGGTTTTGTTCCATTTCTGCAGCTTCTCTCCACACTTTTGAATCACATGCATCATGGAATTTAGGCCCCCCTCATCACTTTTATCCCTCCATGTATCTTTAAAAAGTTTAGAACATTCTTTCTCCCCTACCCATATTGATTCAAACATGAAAGGTTTTTGACCCATCATACGTGTTTGAGTTCTTGTTGTACCCACCCACAAAGGAATGCGATCAGAGTAAGCCATGAGACCATGTACCATAGTTGCTATCGGATTAGTCAAACACCATATATCATTAGCCAAGGCCCTATCTAGTCTAGCACTAATACACTCAAAATCTCCTCTTCGATTAGACCAGGTATATGGACTACCCTGGTAACCTAAATTCCTCACACCACAATCATTTATAGCTTCTCTAAAATTATTCATTTGCCATTTTGGTCTATCCACACCACCCCACTTTTCAGATTGATGTACTATTTCATTAAAATCACCAATTAATAACCACCCCAGGCCCTCATCACACTGAACAAATCTCATAAGATCCCAAGTATAGTGTCTATTAGTCACCTTGGGGAAACCATAAATACCTGTAAGATACCACTTCCTCCCATCTTGTTCATTTTCAGCAATTATAGCATGAATATGGTTTTTTTAGTACTTCAACATAGATAAATCTATATATGTTTTCCAAAATAAAGTCAAACACCACCCCCCCCCCCCCCCACGCCCCTCACAATTAATAGCCAAGTAATTTAAAAATCTAAGTCATAACTGGCATTTGTTCATTTAGGAAACTATAAGCCATGTTTCCTGGATGAACAGAATGTTGGGATCTTCCTTCACAACAAGGTCGTGAAGGTTCCAAATTCCATGTGGGTTTCCAAGCCCATGGAAATTCCATTATTTCCACCGATAACTCAACATTATTTTTCACCCTATATGATGGGCATGTGTTATGCTTCTTCTGAACTGGTTCCTTTTCTTCTTCATCTTTCAAAACATCCTGATGTCTCCTACCCCAAATACTTCCTTCAACTTTTTAAACTTGGCCAACTGTAACTTGTTTATGGGAACCCCTTCTCCCAACTCGAGAATTTGAATCTTTTGTTATTTTAGGACCCAGGCCTGGATCCGGTGAAAAGTCTATACAACCTAACCCAGCAAAAGGTGTTAATGAAGTTGGACCCAACTTAGGAGAATCTGATCCATCTTTGTCAACCGTTATAACTATTTTTTGAATCTACCTCATTCCTGATCTTTCACAACTCCCCAAACTTCCATTGCCATCCCCTTTCATACTCCTTATCTTTGAATTTGAATTTTCCTTACTATTCACAACAGGAGCTAACTCATTAACAACCTGTTTTGCCTCCTGATTTTCCATTGCACAATTATCTTGATCCTTCTGAATCTCTGCTGCCATTATTGGGATTGTTTGCTGAGCTACAGAAACTGTTTCCACGTCTATCATTACCGACATCACCACCGGCTCAGGTATCTTCCTTGGTGGCTTCTTCTCCCACCCTCAAGCACCAGCGAAATCTTCCTGCAACCATGATTCGTAAGAGAATCCTTCTGCTTCGTATAAAGTTTGGTTTTGCTGTCATCGATCGCACTCCTTATAGCCGTGGCCAAAGTAGCCACAACAATAACAAAAGTCAAGCAATTTTCTCTTATTGGAATCGAATCCAACAGGGAAAATCTAGACCTACATTGATTTTCTTTCTACGCAGCAACAATTTTGTGATGTCCAAGCAAACACGAACTTGCATGAACTCACCCCATTCCAGTTCATCAACCTCTAAATTGATTTCTTTCACTATCGCTATAACACTTCCTACGAGATTACGCACATAATGATTTCTTGCCATTAAAGGGAGATCGATAATTCTTACCCAAAAAGAGGCCTCATGCATACGGACTTGATGAACCTGCTGACGTCCATCAAACTCTTGGAGTGGCACAAGTTGTTTATTGAAATTCCATGGGCTTTCCCGTAGAACATTTTCAATCAAACGTGAATCCACTTGTAATTCCTCCTCTTCTTGTTCTGTCAATGTTAACTTTGCATACAGATCATACAACTCGTTGTCCATATTGAGTAACAAGATCCACAAAAGAGATAATCAATCACAGAAGACCTAGACAGAGATAGGAGGCGCAACCCCTACCGAGAGAGGAATGGTACTTGTAGTTTAAACTAGAAATCCATTTATATATATGTGGGGGTGAGAGTAAGGGCTTCCTCAAGTGCTCACTAAATAGCCTAGTCCATTACGGGCTCACATTATGACTATGCTAGTCCACACATAAAAATATAACAAACGCGGCATGTGTCCTCCTTCGTGAGGTTTTCTCTCTAAGGGTTGAGGTGGATCTTACCAAAGCTCTACTATGAGGTACCTTTCTCATTGTGGAGGGCAAGAAGTACTGGGTGCATTTTAAGTACGAGAGACTACCATCAGTGCGCTCCAAGTGCAGCATTATCAAACACAACCATTCAGTCTGCTCAAACGTGTCAAAGGGGGAAGGAACCCAACAATATGGGGCCTGGCTAAGAGCCCCAGCAACCAGGGACAGTGATCTGCAAGCTAAAAGGTATGGAGAAGGTTTCGAATTTGAAGGTCCTGCTCAGTCACAACCATGGAGGGAAGAGATGGAGGATAGGGACGACCCTTAAAAGGGCGAACCAAAAAGCACAGTAGGCTGTTAGTTGACAG
The DNA here is from genome assembly GCF_018687715.1 of Carya illinoinensis. Classification (NCBI taxonomy): domain Eukaryota; kingdom Viridiplantae; phylum Streptophyta; class Magnoliopsida; order Fagales; family Juglandaceae; genus Carya; species Carya illinoinensis. The sequence continues at coordinate 28,090,624 of NC_056759.1, forward strand.
TCACAGCCCCTGCCACCTCTGATCATAAAGCTGCCTCAAGAAATGACATGCAGGAAGTAGGGGGATTGTCAAAGTCAGAGATCTTTCCTAAAAATGATAGTGAAGAAAAGTTGACTAGGAAAGACCTTGTCTCCTTAAACACTGTAAATGCATCCTATGACATGCTCAAAGGCGAGGCTAGGGACCCAATAAGGAAAGTCTCAGAAGCAAGCACACCTACGCCTGCAAGTGGGGCATGTAACAGAGGAACAATAGGACCCAAGGCCCCAAATGATCTTGTGGCTTAGATTAACTCCTTTGAACATTTCATTGCTAATCAAATGGAAGTCTTGCAACACCCCAAGAAGGATCCTACGTAGACAAGAAGAGCAAGAAACTTGTTTGCTAAACATTTCACCTCAGGATTGGAACGGGCAACCTCAAGTGTGCCAAATAAACATAAACAAGTCACTAGTCCTATTCCCAAGAGAAGCAAACGAATTGCAAATGACTGTGCAACTCGGGATAGGAACAAATGCATTAAGACTGAGGAGAGTGAATATGAGTATAACTACAACACAGACATGGTGGAGGTTGTTGAACAACCCCACCAAGACAAATGAGCTACATCAGTTGGAACTCCCATGGGCTTGGGAACCCATGAGGCGTTCAAGTGCTTTGAGACATGGTTCGAAGAGAAGATCACACAGTCTTGTTCCTGCAAGAGACAAGACTTAGTACTAGCATAATGGAAAAGTTGAAGTTCACTTTAGGCTTTCCTAATTGCTTAGCAGTAAGTAATGAAGCAGGAGAGGGAGGCATTGCTCTATTGTGGAGAAGCCCTCTCCAACTGAAGATCCTCCATTATTCAAAATCCCATGTCCATGCTCAAATTAAGCCACAAGAGGAGAGTGGGGTGGCCTGGTACCTAATTAAAGTGTATGGCAACCTTGAAGCTGCAAAAAGACATGAAACTTGGTCCTATTAAGATCTATCAACATACCCCAATGAAGTGCTTGGCTCTTAATAGAGGACTTTAATGAAATATTACATATGGGAGAAAAGAGAGGGGGAAGGTGCAGACCAGGGAGGCAAATGGAGGACTTCAGAGAGGTCCTTAATGACTACCAACTAGCGGACCTAGGCTTTTGTGGCCCCCAATTTACCTAGTGGAGTGGAAGGCAGGATGGAGGAATTAGTATATTTGAAAGCTTGGATAGGTTCTGTGCCAACAATGAATGGAACTCCCTCTTTCCAATGTGGTCTGCTTAACACATTCCAATAGCATACTCAGATCACCTAGTAATTCGACTGAGAGCTCAGGTTGATGCTAGGTTGGACTTTAGAGGGTCTGGCTTTAAGTTTGAGGCTATGTGGGCTGACTTAGAAGAATGTAAACAGGTGGTAACATCCTCTTGAGACATGTTGAGTGGAGAAAAGAACCTCTCTTTGATTATGCAGAAAATTAGGAGTTGTGGAGAAAGGCTTCAGTAGTGGAATAAAAGCAGTTTTGGTCATGTAAAGAGGAATATTGCTAGGGCCCGTGACAGGATGAACTTTCTCTACCAGGTGGACCCAAATTGCTCAAGACCAGAAGATCACAGACTAGCTAAGGCTGAGATGCAAAAATGGCTTAAGAGAGATGAAATCATGTGGAGACAAAGATCAAAGGCCCTATGGCTAAAGGAGGGGGATAAAAACACAAGGTTTTTTCATAGAAAAACCTCCCAAAGACAGAAGAGGAACCTAATTAAGGAAATAAAGGATGGTAGTAACATTTGGCAAGTGGGAGAGGAAAGGCACAAAATTATAATGGATTACTTCCAAACCATCTTCACAACCTCAGGTCACCAAGGAGAGTTGGGGTTCTTGGACAATCTGCAAGGTCGTGTAACAGCTGAGATGAATGAAGTATTGAAGCAGAAATTTACAGCAAAAGAGGTCTTCCAAGCCCTCAACCAAATGGACCCCTCCAAAGCCCCTGGACCAGACGACATGCCCCCCCTATTCTATCAGAAATACTGGGCTTTGGTTGGGAGGGATGTCTCTAAAGCAGTACTTCTCAATGAGGGGGCTTTTCCCTCTGCACTGAACCATACCTACATAGCCTTGATTCCTAAGAAGAACAAGCCTGAAGAAGTGGCTGACTTCAAACCAATCAGTTTGTGCAATGTAGCCTACAAGCTGATTGCAAAAGTCCTCTCAAACAGGCTCAAAAACATCCTACCACAAGTAATTTCCATATCCCAATTAGCTTTTGTGCCTGGAAGGTTAATAATAGATAATTTTCTACTAGCTTATGAGCTAGTTCATTATTTGAGACAGAAGAGGAAAGGTAAGAAAAGGTACATGTCCCTCAAACTAGATATGAGCAAAGCGTACGATAGACTGGAATGGGGTTTCCTTGATACCATTATGGGAAAGATAGGATTCAATGAGCAATGGAGAAAGTTGGTAATGTGATGTGTGAAGTCAATGTCTTACTTAATTCTTATAAATGGAAGCCCAAAGGGCCCTATCCCCTTATCTTTTCCTTCTATGCACCGAAGGATTGGTGGCCATGTTGAAAGAAGCTGAAGAGAACAAGTTGGTGGAGGGAATCAAAATCTGTAGAGGTAGCCCAAGGATCAACAACCTCCTATTTGCAGATGATAGTTTGTTCTTTTGTAGGGCTACTATGCAAACAAATGCACACATCCATCAAATCCTAAAAGAGTATGAACAAGCCTCAATCCTGAAGGTTAATAAGGAAAAGTCAGCAATGGTGTTTAGTGCCAATGTTGACCCTCAGCTGCAACAAGCTATCATGGCCTTTTGGGGGGTGCAGCAAGTCCAACACTATGAGAAGTACCTTGAACTCCCATCAGTGGTGGGTCGATCCAAAGGATGGGCTTTCCTGGATGTAAAGCACAAATTATGGAAGAAAATACAAGGTTGGAAGGAGAGGTTACTATCGCAAAGGGGCAAGGAGGTGCTGATTAAGGCAGTGGCATTATCAATCCCCTCATACTCGATGAGCTGTTTCAAACTACCCCCAAGTTTATGCAAAGATTTGAAAACATGATGGCCAAGTTTTGCTAGGGCCAAAGGAAAGAGGACAACAAAATTAGATTGGTTAGCTAGTCCAAGATGTGTTCTGCCAAGTCTCAGGGGGGTATGGGTTTCAAGGACCTCCAAAGTTTTAACATGGCACTTTTGGCAAAGAAAGCATGGAGGATCATGAATGAGACATCATCCCTCCTCCATCAGGTGTACAAGGCTAGGTACTTCCCCAACTCAAAATTCCAAGAAGCTCATTTGGGGCATGCACTTTCGTATGCTTGGATAGGGATTTTGGAGTCAAAAGGTCTATTGTTGAAGGGATGCAGGTGAAGGGTAGGAAATGGAAGGTTTATCAATATCTGGTTTGATATATGGCTACCTAGCCAAAACCATGTCTCCCTGCCTCAAGCCCAGGCTAGTTTGCAAAACTATCAATTTGTTTCACAGCTTATTGATAAGGATACAAAGTGGTGGGACGTTGGTTTAGTAAGAAGAATTCTTCCCCCTCGTGAAGCTACTGAAGTGCTAAGGCTACCATTAGGACCTGGCCATAGAGAAGATAAGCAAGTCTGCTTCATGAAAGCTCAGGTGTATACACAGTGAAGAGTGCCTACAAGCTGTTTTTGTCCTTGAAGATTCACATGCCCGAAGGGGAATGCTCAAACTTCAAGTCCCAACAGAGTTTATGGAAGCACTTATGGAAGCTATCTATTCCTAATAGGGTCAGAGTGTTCTCATGGAGAGCATGCAAACATGGGCTGCCAACTATGAGGAACTTACTGGTGAGAAAGGTGGTAGTCTAGGACACCTGTAGACTTTGTCAAGGGAGCAAGGAGGACACGAGTCATGCACTAATATTCTGCCTATCCATCTTACCGTACTGGAAAAAAGCATTCAACTATCTACAATTGGATGGGGACCCCACAAACTTCATGGAATTAGCTATGAGAGTGAAAAAAGAAGGGCTTGTAAGGGACCTGGAAAAGTTCTTTCGCTTGGCCTAGTCTTTCTGGTTTAGAAGAAACCAGTTCTGATTAGAGGGACATCTCTAGCATCCACAACATGCTGTAAATCATGCATTTTCCATGCTAAAGGAAACAGAAGCAGTCCAACTTGGTTGTCAGCAGCAAGTGGTAAGGAACATTGGTTGGAGACCTCCTCCTACTGGGGCCCTAAAACTCAATACAAATGAAGCCATGTTTCAGGAGCAGTGCAGGACAAGCATAGGAGTCATTTTGAGAGATGGGAAAGGGAAAGTAGTAATGGCAGCTTGCAGCAAAGAACCTGAGTTCTCTGATCCTATGGAGGTAGAGCTTCTTGCTATCCTGGGGGGCCTTCAACTTTGTGTCTTGATGGGCATCAATGACTTAATTGTGGAGACTAATTCCTTATTAAGTGTCAATGCCATAGTTGCAGTAGGGGAATCCATGGCTCCCACAGGTAACCTAATCTCCTCCATCCAGGAATTGTCAAAACAGATGCCAAGTGTGAGGTTCCAACATGTCAGTAGAGGGCTTAACACAGTAGTTGATGGCATGAAAAAATTAGCACGAGTTGTAGAGTTTTTAACAGTTTAACAGTTGTAGAGAGTTCCAACATGTCAGTAGAGAGTTTAACACAGTAGTTTCCCAAATTGTTTGGCATGAAGCCAATTTGTAACTCTGAATTTTTACTCTCAATGAAATGAAGATGAGTCTGTTGTTATAAATATATATATATATATATATATATAACAAACGCCCACTTGGATAGCAAAGTCATCCACACATAAATTGAATATGAACTTGCATTCAAAGAACATAATCTAGGTCAAGTGCATTTGCAAGCCACAAGTTATGAGTACACTGATAGGATGCACGACACAACAAGTACCTACAATCACGATATCCAAACAAATAATATGCTAGATTCTCAAATGAAGCCCAATGAGACTATTTCATAGTGTCTCACGTTCAAACACAAAAGATCTCATAATTAACACAAAATATATGCATAATGAAATATAGCAACCAAGTGCTCACAATAAATACAAAGATACATCTCCCACTAACTTAATAGAATAGAAGACTCTAACAACCTCATATGAGTCACATGCTCTTGAAACACTCTTGGAACCAAACCCTTAGTTAGTGGATCAGCCAACATAAGAATTTTGGGGATGTACTCCATAGAAATAAGAGATTCTACTACTTTCTCTTGAACAAAAAAATATTTTATAGAAATATGCTTGGAACGTGAAGAGCTTCTTGTGTTCTGAGAGAGAGAAATAGCCACAGAGTTATCATAAAGTATTTGTCATTGGCTTTTCAATGGTATTCACAATAACCAACCCAGAGATATAATTCCTTAACCATATAGCCTGACATGTAGCCTGATAACAAGCCACATACTCAGCCTCCATAGTTGAAGAGGCAGTAAGTGTCTGTTTGACACTTTTCCATAAATAGCTCCTCCTGCCATCATAAAAATATATCTTGAAGTAAATCTCCTGTCATCTAGGCATCTTGCATAATCAGCATCAGGATATCCAACAACATCAAGAACGTCGAATCACTGAAATGTCAGCATATAATCTTTAGTGCCTTGCAAATATTTCAATACTTTCTTTGCAGATTTCCAGTGACTCAAACCTAGATTGGTTAGGCATCTATCAAGAACACCCATAACGTAAGCAATATCTGCTCTTGTACATACGTGAGTATACATCAAACTACCAACAACTGATGCATATGGAATTGCTTACATTTGAATCCTCTCATCGTCATTCTGGGGACATTGAGACTTACTAAGTGTATCACCTTTCACAACAGGTGCTTTTCTAGAAGAGCACGATTGCATATTAAACCTATGCAAAACACAATCAATATAGGATTTTTGAGATAATCCAAGAACACTATTAGCTCTACCACGGAAAATTTGTATATCTAATATATATGACGCCTCACCAAGATCCTTCATATCAAAATGAGAAGACAACATACACTTAGTCTCAAGTAAAAGCTCAATTTCATTAGTTGCGAGTAATATATCATCCATGTAAACCATGAGAAAGATATATTTGCTTCCAATGACCTTCAGTTATCTACATTGATCAACCATATTTTCTTTAAAACCACAAGAGGTAACAATCTTATCGAACTTCAAGTACCATTGCCTTAACACTTGTTTAAGCCTATAAATTGACTTCTTTAGTTTGCACACCATATGTTCCTTATTATTCACCTAAAAGCCATTTGGTTGCTTCATATACACTTCTTCAGACAAATGCCCATCAAGAAAAACTATTTTGACCTCCATTTGATGTAGCTTCGACTCAAAATGAGCTACAAGTGCCATGATTATCAAAAATGAGTCTTTGGTAAACATTGGTGAAAACATATCATTATAGTCAATGCCCTCTCTTTGGCTAAAGCCTTTAGCAATGAGTCTAGCCTTGTACTTCTTTACTTTAACACTAGAATCATGTTTGGTTTTGAAGACCCATTTGCAACCTATTGGTTTGCAACCATTCGGTAACTCGACCAAATCCCGTACATAATTTTGACACCTAGACCTCATCTCATCATGCATAGCCTCTACTCAATGTGAAGACTGAGGATTATCAATGTCCTATTGGAAAGAAGCCGGATCAGTGGATGTTCCAACACTAAACTCATGCTCTTGCAAATAGATCATATAGATCAGAGATTGCAGCCTTGCAGGTCTACATGTTCTATGTGATCTCCTTAAATGAACATCATTAGTTGTCCCCAGGCTTCCATTCTCAGCCCTTCCAATGCTGGCGACTTTCTCCCTCTGTTCTTAGCCCTTCCAATGCCGCCGTTAGCCCCAGGCACGGCTGGAAGCCACGGCTTCCTTAAGCTCGCGCCATTCCACCATTGACTACCATTCTTTCACAACTTCATCACTGGCCCTCCAACAATCCAAACCACACTTTTCTAGCCCAGATCAGCCACCAGTAAAGCCTAACCATTTCACTTTGCAATTTGGCATTTTTGGCTTTCGACCGCCCTTTACGCCGCCACCCATGGCCAGCCACCACTACCTTTAACTTCACCAACACCCCTAAGCCCTACCCAAGCCTTCCCTAGTCTTCGTCTGTCTCCATTCAAATTTGGATATTCTAAGACCCATGGCATAGTGCATTTTGCATTGTGACGTTGCCTTGCCGCCGCCTCTTGCACCTCTGTAATCCTCTGAAAATTATATTATAGTGTTATAAGTATTTTTCCAAAGAAATTTTGAGATTTAATTATATTTTTGCACTAACTTTTATTTACTGTGAATTGGTTGGTTGTGCCGGGCTGAGTCCGAGGAGTAAGGGGGTCGGTTGGATTGGAGGATAGAATTGTTGTGTGATTTGGTTTATGTTGGCATTTTGTTGGCTGTTGATTATTCGTATCGTGTTATGTAGATTGCAATTGCACGTATGTTCATGTTTGTAACTGAAAATTAAGTTGTCGCATAATTGCATACATGTTCATGTGGATATTTGGCAACTGGATTTTCATGTGAAAAATGATTTTTGAGTCCATGTGTATCATGACCCTAAGCCGAGATGAGGTTTATCTCGGTGGAGCTCCTCTAGTCACTCAGGAGCGGAATATACTGGTGACGTCCCTGGGTTGTCGCTGGGCGACAACAGGCTCGGACAAGACGATAACGCTGCAGTGCTAACTTCGTAACCCCTCTACTAGCAAGGGCTAGAGGATGCCTGGTCAAGGTACATGCTGGGTGCGGAGTTGGTTATCACTTGTTATGAAGTCACATGCATGGTCGTTACCTGTTGTGCGGTGATAAGAGCCAGGATATGTGGATGATCCCTATGGGAGATCATGGTGCATATGGTAAAATTGGATAATGAGTCATTTTCTAGAAAAATGGTGGGTTTTGATAAATTGGATTTATGTGGACCATTTTCTAGGAAAATACTGAATTTTTTAGGGGGGTCGTTTTCTAGAAAAATGGCGGTTATGTTTTATGGAATGTTTTGGGTCAAAATGAGATTTTGGCGTGTGTTGGAAAATATTTAGTTTCTAAGAAAATGATGTTGTTTGGGTCTCATGCATAACCCATCATATGCATGCATGTTGTTGGTTGCATCTATTTGTTTTATCTCATGGGTTGTTTGGATTATTACTTATCTACGGTACATGGTACCGTAGACTTTGATGCAGATGATGAGGAGGTTGAACCTGAAGATGCAGTTCTGCCAAAGGAGTGATTGGGTGTCACTTGCTCATATATCGGGATTTGTTTCCTGCTTTTTACTCTTGCGTTATGCTTTTATTATGTTTTACTGGATAACTGTAATATTTATGGTACGCTTGTGTTTAAGCAAATTTGTATTTTAACAATTTTGGTACTTAGTTGAGTGACTTTAACTTATCCGTTGCATCTTTTGTTTTACACGTGTTGCATGTGCACACACTTAGCACTTGCTGTTGAGGTGCGTGACCCGTGGGAGTTGGGGGCGTCACAGTATATTGGGCCTCAATCTCACATGCTTGCAAGAATTTTGCAAATGGTCTTGCATTTTGCCCAGTTTCATCATATCTTTCATAATACTCTCCACCTCTATAAGATCTTATGGCTTTAATACATCTATCTTTCTGAAGCTCAACAATAGCCTTGAAAATTTTAAAGGCTTCCAATAATTCAGACTTTTCACGAATGAGCTCAATGTGACCATAACGAGAATGATCATCAATAAAGGTGATGAAGTACTTATAATTCCCCAAGGCAGCAGGGGTGATGGGACCACATACATCAATGTGTATCAAATCCAAAACATTATCTCTTATACCAATCTTTTGCCTTCTCACTTTAGCAGTTAGCTTTCTTTTAATACAATCAACACATGTATCAAAATCAGAAAAATCTAAATTAACAAGGACACGATTTTTGACCAACCTTTCCATTCTAGGTTTGAAAATGTGACCCAATCGTTTGTGCCATAGCATGGAAGATGTTTCATTGACTTTACTTCATTTAGAGCCAATTGCAGCATTTACAACATGTATATTAGAAGAACAATGAGTCAAAATGTGTATCAAGTCAATTTTATATAAACCATCACACAAAACATCAGAACCAACCACAACAGAATCATAATGTATCGAAACCTTTTTATTTGCAAATACAAAACTGTAACCACATTGGTCCAAAAGAGAAATAGAAATAAGATTCCTCCTTATGGAAGGTACAAAAGCAGTGCCTTTTAGGTCCAAAAACTTCCTAGAAGTCAAAAGAAGTCTGATTGTTCCAATGTATTCAACTTTAACCTTCACGCCATTTCCCATAATCACCATCAACTCCCCATCACTCAGCTTTCTGATGCTTCTTAATTCCTAAAAATAATTTATAATGTGAATTGTTGCACTAGTATCTAACCACCAAGTATCAGAGGGAACATCAATCATATTAGACTCAAAGCACATTAGTGTCATATGTGTACCTTTTTTCTCTAACCAAGCTGTAAATCTCTTGCAATTTGCCCTCTTTTGTCCAAACATGTCACAAAAAGTACATTTTCCTTTAAAACCTTCCATCTTATGATTAGAAGAAGTACCCAAGCTAGCTTGTCGAGTGGGCTTTCCAACCTTTTTTCACCTTATATGGCTTATTGTTGTTTTTGCTATTAGAAAATCATTTCTTGAAATTTCTGAAGTCTTGAGTCATAACAAATGCAGCCTGAAACTGCCCCCTTTTTTTTTTTATCACTTCTCCCTCTTAAGAGACTATAGCAGTCATCTCACTCAAGTTCCATTTATCTCTTTGAGCGTTGTTTGTGGTCTTGAGAGCATCAAACTAAGATGGCAGAGATTCAAGCACTTGCCACACTAGAAAACTATCTGTCAACTCAACTTTCATTTCTCTTTGCTTAATAAAAAAATGAGTAAGCTTCATAATATGCTCACGAACTCCACTGATGCCATCATAAGTCAAGGTAGTAAGCAACTTCATGAGGGTTCCCTTCTCTAATTTTTCAAACTTTGTAAACTTCTTCCCAATAGCATCAAGAAAATCTTTGGCATTATTAGTTTGGCGAATGCTTTGCCTGTTAGACTCGTCGATGGTGTGCCTCATTATCATAAGACGGGTCCTATTTGAGTGCTCCCAACACTCATAATGAGTTTTCTCCTCAATAGAGCTTTCATCAGTACGCTTGGCGGGTATCTCGGTCCTTAAGGCTAAGTCTAGATTCATAATTGTCAATCTAATAGTGAGGGACTCATGTCAATCCTCATAATTAGTCCCCGTTAGTGTTTTGATGGCAGATAATTGAAGAGACAATCCAAGATTCCCAAAAGCTGAGACATCACAAAGGAAAGTAATTAACATATGAAATTGCAATCTAAATTATCCTCATTCCTCAAAATATTAAAATATGTATCTCAAATTTATGCTAGTGTCGTAGTACATAATGGACACTTAAACACGAGTTTCATTTCAAATTTATGCTAGGGTCCATAATACACAATGGACATCTAAACACAAATCTCATCTCAAATTTATGCTAGGGTCCGTAATACATAATGGAACCTTTCGCACAATAGAGCAAAATAATTAAATACAATAACTTAAGATGACTAGCTATCGAAAGGATATAACCAAGCCACCAAATACAAGGTATTTAACAATTTTCTTTATTGTCCCAAGTATTCAGCCAAATAAATATTTACCAATAGGGTAAATTAATTATATGTATGAAACTTAGTAAAGTTACACTCCGTAAGCAATGAGCTCCAATTTTTTTATTTTTTTATTTTTTAAATCCCTATCATATCTAACAATTTATCATGATTAGTCCTACAATATTCGGGAACATAACCAATTAAATCATTGGCTTTGTCACACGAGGATATATATACAGACATGCTCATATGAGCAATCGTGGTATTTGAGGCTCAATATAAAATTTTGTTTATTACACTTAAGCCATTGTGAGACAAGTATGCCCAAGCTGAAAAGGCCCAAAAAAAGGTTCAAAATTGCTGGCGTGCCCATGATAAGCAGACAATATATTATTTTATAATCCTTTGCACCTTTTCAGGATGTGGTAGCTTTGCATTCTCTTAAAAACCAACATATGAATGCGGTAGGCTTTTAGCCTTGCAGAAGTAATAAAAGGCTAATAGAGCCTTTAGCTAAAATATAATACATGCACTAGCGTTTAAAAAAGAGGAAAAGTTAAACAATCCCACTACGTACAGGTGTACGGACAAAGTTTCTGTACACCGCGTTGATGTGGTGTGTTTTATTTTAAAAAACAATGAAAAAGAAAACTAGAGAAAATGATCGTATAGGGTTCCAAAGTTCTACAGAAAACCAAGAAAACACTTGGCTCGCAATTTGAGTCTCCCCAGCTCATTTCTTTCTTGGTAAAAGTTGTTGGAATATCCAAGAACAAATTGAAGCATTAGAGTTAAAATCATGTGAAGCAAAAATGCTAAAATCAAATAAAGAAACTGTTATATGACAGTTAAGTTAGTTGATGTAATAAGTTAGTTACATTTCTTGTTTTTCTTGTATCTGATATAGTAAAATTAGATAGCTTACAATGCCAATACGTGTATATAAATAGATGTGATGTAAAGCAATATCAATTCAAGTAATTCAATTCATTCTCTTCCTATTCTCTGTTTCCTTCTCTTCCTTTTTCTCTGTTTCTGTTTTACATATTTTACATGGTATCATCGAGTATCAACTTTCCGCTGCTCTCTTGACCAAATTCTTGATCTATCTTTTAGCTTTCTTGCTGCTTTCTTTGTTGCTATGGAATCCTCTGCTAATATGGCAGCTTCCTTTTCATCTTCATCTTCAATGAATCCATCTGATGATTCATCCAGCCCTTACTATCTCCATCCCAGTGACAATCCTGGAGCTCTTCTTGTTTCTGATTTTTTCAATGGTGCAAATTATGTTGCTTGGAATAGATCAATCTCGATTGCTCTTTCTGTAAAGAACAAACTTGCTTTTATTGATGGAAGTTTGCCTCAACCCAGTCCTGATAACACAAAACTTCATGTTGCTTGGCTGCGAGCAAACAATCTTGTTTTGTCTTGGTTGATGAACTCAATTGCAAAGGAACTTCGAGGAAGTCTTCTCTATTTTAACACTGCATCTGACATTTGGGATGAACTAAAAGTTAGATATCTTTGAAGTGATGGCCCACGAGTTTTTACATTAGAGAAGTCTTTAAGCTCTATTTCTCAAGGCTCAAACTCAATCACTGAGTATTTTAGTGATTTCAAAACTTTATGGGATGAATACATTAGCTATCGCGCTCTCCTTAAATGTACTTGTGGAATTATGAACACTTGTACTTGTGCCATCTTAAAGAATCTTGCTGATCGCCAACAAGCAGACTATGTGATGAAGTTCTTGGTTGGTTTACATGATTCTTATTCAGCCATTCGAAGTCAACTGCTTCTTTCTACTTTACCATCAATGGGGAAGGTCTTTTCTTTGCTGCTACAAGAAAGCCAAAGATCTTTGACAAATGCAGTAGGGCTTCCTCTTGATTCTCATGCTATGGCTGCTACACAACCACCAAGACAAGCTTATCCCAATATTTCCAAGTTCAACAAACTCAAAGGAAAATCTGAAATCACTTGTTCCCATTGTGGTTTTTCTAGACATCTTGCAGACAAGTGCTTTCAGATCATAGGTTATCCACCAGGATGGAAAGGCCCTCGAGGAAAAAGATTCAATTCAACACGATTGCCCAATGCAAACATTGCATCTTCTCTGGAGCAAAATTCAAATATCCCAAACTTGCCTTTTTCTCAAGAGCAAATACAAAATCTGATCACCCTTGCCAATAGCTTGTCTACTTCACCTATCAATTATAATTCTGCAGTCAATACTGCCTCCACATCAGGTAATCATTTCACTGCTTGTTCAACTGTTAATTCTTTGAACAATAATTCTCCATGGATACTAGACAGTGGAGCAATAGATCATATGATCTATTCTCCCCACTTCTTTACTTCAATAAAAATACCCACCAAACCATCTTCAGTCCATTTACCAAATGGTCAACTTGTTCCTATTAGTTTTACAGGAACTGTCAAACTTTCTTCTGATTTAGTGCTACACAATGCTGTTTACATCCCTTCTTTTCATATCAATCTTATCTCTGCTTCAAGATTGACTAAAGAAAACTCTATTGCCTTGTTTCTTTTTCAATCTAAATGTGTCTTGCAGGATATCAACAAATGGAAGATGATTGGGCTTGCTGAAGTTAGAGTTGGCCTATACCACCTTATTTTTCCTCATAACACACAGCAGACATTACATGACTCAACCAACTCTTTTTTGGCCAACACCTCTTCCATCAGTCCTGACATATGGCATTCTCGGTTGGGACATCCTTCTCCTGCCAGATTCAAAATCATTAGCTCTCTTAATCCTTGTATAAAATCATCTCACAATCATGTCTGTGAGATTTGTCCCCTAGCTCGACAAAAGAAATTGTCTTTCCCTATATCACAAAGCAATGCAAATAAAGCTTTTCAATTAGTGCATTGTGACATCTGGGGTCCCTTCTCAATTCTTTCACATTCTGGTTACAAGTTTTTCCTTACAATTGTGGATGATCATACACATTTCACTTGGCTTTATCTTATGAAAACAAAATCAGAAACCAGATCCTTACTCATCAATTTCATTGCTTATGTTCAAACCCAATTTAATACTCAAATTCAGACACTTAGAACAGATAATGGCCAAGAATTCAACATGCCTAATCTTTATCAAAAATATGGCATGATCCATCAACTATCTTGTGTAGAAACTCCTGAGCAAAATGGTAGAGTTGAAAGAAAACACCAGCATCTGTTAAATGTAGCTAGAGCTCTCCTTTTCCAGTCAAAATTACCTTTATCATATTGGAGTGAATGTGTGTTAACTGCCACACACCTCATTAATCGAACTCCATCATCTGTATTAGGAAATAATACACCTTATGCTCTTCTTTTTCAAAAACCACCTGCATACAACTACCTCAAAGTCTTTGGTTGTTTATGTTTTGCTAGCACAATTCAAAATAGTCGAGAAAAATTTCAACCTAGAGCCTCAAAATGTCTATTCCTTGGATATCCACCTAATATCAAAGGATATAAGGTACTTGACCTCCTTACTCTTAAAATCTTCATTTCCAGGAATGTTGTATTTCATGAAACTATCTTTCCTTCTATACCAAACACCAATCATACACCTTTTATATTTCCTGATTTTCCTTCACCATATGATTTCACAGTACCTCCCATTTCATCTCCTGATATTGCAGTGCCTTCAATCTCATCTCCTGATATTGCAACACCTTTCATTTCAAATTCTGACAATACAGTCCCTCCTATTTCAAATTCTAAACATATAATACCTACTATTCACCCTCTGACATTGCAATACCTTCTGCAATTACAGTACCTTCTGTCTCACCTTCTCCTATTCTAGCATCTTCCAATTCACCTCCTGTCTCACCTTCACATTCACCTTCAAATTCACCTTCCAGCTCTCAGATTTCAATACCTTCTATCTCTCAAATAAATCCCAGAAGATCTGAAAGAATAAGGAATCCTCCCCTATACTTGCAGAATTTCTATTGTGGTAATATGGTCAAGCCTGCTTCAACATCTCAGGAATCTTTCCATTGCTATCTTCCTTCTCCTGGTAAGCCATATTCTATTGCACATTTTCTTTCCACTACAAAATTGTCTCCTAAACATAAAGCTTTCATTTCTACTATATCTTCTACCTTTGAACCTAAAACTTTCAAACAAGCTAGCTCACATCCTCAATGGCAAACTGCCATGTCAGAAGAAATTAAAACTCTTGAATTAAATAAAACTTGGGAACTTACAATTCTACCTCCAAATAAGACTGCAATAGGATGTAAGTGGGTTTATTGTGTTAAATACAAAGCTGATGGTACAATTGAAAGATACAAAGCTAGATTAGTGGCAAAGGGGTACACTCAACAAGAAGGCCTTGATTTTTTTGATACATTCTCCCCTGTGGCTAAAATGACAACAGTACGCACTTTGTTATCAATTGCTACAATTAAGCATTGGCATTTATATCAACTTGATGTAAACAATGCTTTTCTTCATGGAGACTTGAATGAAGAGGTCTACATGCAGTTACCACCAGGGTACTCCTCACCAACTGATCCTAGAGTTTGCAAACTCAAAAAGAGTCTCTATGGTCTCAAACAAGCCTCAAGACAATGGTTTTCTAAGTTGTCTTCATCCTTGCTACAGTTTGGCTTCACTCAAGCAAAATCTGATTCTTCTTTGTTCATCAGACACAATTCAACTAGTTTTGTGGCACTCTTGATTTATGTTGATGATGTCATCATTGCATCTAATAATCTTGATGATATAGTTACTGTTAAACAGTTTCTACATGATTCTTTTACAATAAAAGATTTGGGGGAACTCAAGTATTTTTTGGGGATTGAAATGGCTAGATCAGCTAAAGGCATCTCTTTGTGCCAACGCAAGTATGCTTTAGACATCTTGAAAGACAGTGAATTTTCAGGATGCAAACCTATAGCTTTTCCTATGGAATCTACCCTAAAATTGAGTGTCAATGATTCATCTCCTCCTCTGCCAGATCCTGCATTATATAGAAGACTTGTTGGCCATCTACTATACCTTACTATAACCAGACCTGACCTATCTTATTCAGTACAAGCATTAAGCCAATTCATGGCTAAACCGAGTACCAAGCACCTTCAAGCTGCTGAAAGGGTTCTCAGGTACATTAAAGCAACACCAGGACAAGGCATTTTCTTATCTGCAGATTCTCATCTTCATTTAAAAGCTTATTCAGACAGTGACTGGGGTGGATGTATTGATACTAGAAGAAGTGTCACTGGTTTCACAGTGTTTATTGGAGATTCTCTCATCTCATGGAAGTCAAAGAAACAACCAACTGTTAGTCGATCCTCAGCTGAGTCTGAATACAGAGCTCTAGCCTCTACTACATGTGAAATTCAATGGTTAATGTATCTACTGGCTGACTTACATATTCCCCATCCACAAGCTGTTTTGCTTTACACTGACAGCAAACCAGCTTCTGAAATTGCATCAAATCCTGTTCAACATGAGAGGACAAAACACATCCAGCTAGATTGCCATCTGGTTCGAGAAAAATTACAAGAAGGATTGATCAAGATCATCCATATTCCTTCTAAACATCAGCTGGTAGACATATTAACTAAACCACTTGGTTCTCTTACTTTTCATCATTTAGTCCGCAAGATGGGAATGATAAATATCCATTCCCCTCTTGAGGGGGGGTGTTGGAATATCCAAGAACAAATTGAAGCATTAGAGTTAAAATCATGTGAAGCAAAAATGCTAAAATCAAATAAAGAAACTGTTATATGACAGTTAAGTTAGTTGATGTAATAAGTTAGTTACATTTCTTGTTTTTCTTGTATCTGATATAGTAAAATCAGATAGCTTACAATGCCAATACGTGTATATAAATAGATGTAATGTAAAGCAATATCAATTCAAGTAATTCAATTCATTCTCTTCCTATTCTCTGTTTCCTTCTCTTCCTTTTTCTCTGTTTCTGTTTTACATATTTTACAAAAGTTGCCAATTTTTTTGTGTTCTTTTCTTGCCTTCAGTGAAGCCTCTATTATTTCTTTATTCTTTTCTTGCTTTTGGTGAAACTTTAGAGAACATGTCTATTTATAGAACGTAAAAGAAAATGTGAGAGATCTCTGGAGGTGGACATTAGGCCTCTACTAAAACCAAAAATACTACAAATTAAACATTATTGTAACTAAATATATACGTATGTGTGTGCGTGTGGGAGACTTCAACTCAAAGATCCAACATCAAAATGTCAAAAAAGTAATAAATATTTTCGTGTGTGAGTGTGTGATATCCCGTATTTACGTGTATTTTAATTAAATATTTATTTATTTTATTTTATTATTGGTCTTCTTGTTTTAAAATTTATACGAGTTTTGTTATACTATTTTATGATTTTTTTAGTTGTAAAATTTATTTCAATATGTCTTTCTTGTTATTAATTATTATTTATTATTTAAATTGCCATTTATTTTAAATTATTTTATTATTGGATTTACTATTTTATTTTATTAGTTACTATGTTTTTAATTTAAGTTATCGTTTTAAAACATTTTTGTTGAATCCACAAGATGAAAAGACTAGATCTTATTTCTTTCCATTCATTTTTTCTTTTTCATTTTTTTTCTTTTTTCTTTCTCCCTTTTCCTCCTTCTCCCTTTTCCTCCCCAGCCTGCGCACGACATCTCTCTCCCTCACCCTCCCTTGTGTCTCTCTCTCCTTCACAGCACCGCACACGACCATTGTCTGGCGACACTACCAAGCCCAAGACCTCCCCCACCCTTTAGCGACCTCACCCAACCCAGTCACCACCCCCACACCCCCTCTCTCTCTCTCCTGGCCATGTATAGCCAGACCGAGCTATATACTCACTGCAACGTCCAACGATGCCACCACCACCATAACAGCTTCCTATCTTGCCAACCATCATCCTCCACCTAACTTTCCGCCTTTCACTCCCACGAAGCCCACCATGACCCACGGTTTTTCTTCTCTTCCGCCGCTGTCCGTCATCGCCTGCCCACCGCACTACCACCATTAGCTCCCCCTCTCCCTGGTGAGTCTCCCCTAGCCTTCCCACCCCCAGTTGAGCCTCTACCTTCTCTCACTCTCCCTCACTCTCTCATGGCCTCTCTTCCTCCAAGTTGGTTGATCTCCTCTATGCGCCGCCACCCACGGCTACTAGCCACCATCATCAACTCCATCGACCTTCATAAGTTTCTATGTGACCAACCCAAGCCTATTGCAGCCCCCCTTCGATTTTTCCCACTTTGTGACCATGGCCATCCCTTGAAAACACTGATCCACCACTGCGCCACCACCTTTAGCACCACCTTGATTCTCCGAAAGTTATATTTCACCACTGTAAGTAATTTTCCAAAAAACTTTTTGAGATTTGAATATATTTTTGTACTAACATATTTTCTACAGTTTACTTGGGTGTGCTACACTTTGAGTTCAAGGAGCATGGGGGTCGGGTTGGATTGGAGGATGGGTTTGTTTATTGAATTGAATTATGTTTGGTTTTTTATATTGTGGTTGGTGTTATAATTTTCATTGCATTATTGCATGCATATTCATGTGTTGTAAATGAAAATTGGATTTTCATGTGAAAAAGGATTTTGGGTATGTTTGAAATGAATGAATTTGAAAGGATGGAAAGAGAGGAAAAAGGGATTGTAGGAATGACGGTAAGCAGGGATGGTGGTAGTCCTGCCTTGATTCCCACCTATGGTGCAAGCGGTATAGATGGTGGTAAACAGGGATGGTAGTAGAGTCTCGCCTTTGATTCCCGCCAATAGTGCTCTGATCGATTGAAAGAGATGAATAAGGAACTGTAAGGATGGTGGTAGAGTCCCACTTATGATTCTCGCCTACAGTGCTATGATAGATTAAAATAGAGGAATAAGGAAATGTACGTATGGTGGTAAGTAGGGATGGTAAAAGTCCCGCCTGCGATTCCCACCTACAATGATTTGATAAATGGATATGTTTGGCCATTTTTTGAGAAAATGGCGGATTATGATTAAAAGGATACTAGAATCATTTTCTGGAAAAATTGTGGTTTATGTTTGGGCCATTTTCTAGGAAAATGACGGATGGTATTTAATGGCTTATTTTGGGTCAAATGAGATATTTGGCGTACATTGGAAAAATAACCATTTTTGGGAAAATTTTGGGTGATCATCTCGACGTCGCGACTCCTGCGTTTCTATACGTGGGAGTCGGGGCGTCACAAGGGTGGGTGGAGAAAACAATTGAAAAGGTTAAGGAAGAGGGTTCAACTCATGTGAATGGACCAATGCATGTTTCTGCAAACCTTATGATAGTGAGGGATAAATACACACATAAAATAATTTTATGAATTTAAGAACTTTGTTGTAGGTATTGGTTAGGTTGCCTGCTTCAACTTCCATATACACATTGTGTTGAACACAAAACATATACATTTAGTTCATCTATTCAGCCATCACAAAAAAATAATTTATATTTTATAATCTATATATAAAAAAGAATCTAAGTCTTTTTAAGTTTGGATGTAACATTTTATGTTATATCTGGCATTATTATTTTATAATAATGTTAGCACATTCAACTTTTATGTTATATTTGGCATTTTCTCTCTTATATAGCTCGAAATACTGTTGAACTTTTCTTTTCTATATATTTTAGATCGACTATCTATTTTAATGTAATTTAGATGATCTTTTTCTTAAGAGACACGACAGTAGACATTTCAAACATTTAGTAAATATTTCAACTTCTATTTGGAATTGTGAAGATGGAGAAAGGGAAAGAAGATGCATCCCCCATAACACCTCCTCTCACTAATCCATCAACCTAGTTATTGTAAACAACACACACAATTGGCATGTGTATATTATATATGTAGTCACTATCCATCTAGGTTGATTAACATTATGCTCCCATATGTTAGGATGGCTCAATACCACTTTATCCAGACTTTTCAAACTACATGCCAAGTTACTATAGTCTAATGCCTCCTACTTGGTTACCACCTTTTATGCCTCCTCCAAGTGCCAACCCACACCCATGAAACTCTACTTTTGTTGCCATGTCAAGTACTGCTGCCTTGAGTAGTTTTGCTACTTTGTATAGTTCCGCCATACCAATGATGGGACCTCCTTCAATTGCATACCCTTATCCATGTAGTAACTAGGTAATTGTTGGATGGTAAAGTAGTTCATGTGCTTTAATTTTATGAACTTTAATATTTGGTCTAATTATTTATTTTTAATTTTTTAAAAAAATTGGAGCAACACCCATGGAACTCTATTTCTGCTGCTATGTCAATCACTGCTACCTTGAGTAGTTTTGCTACCTTGTATAATTCTTCCATTCCAATGATGGGACCTCCTCCAATTGCATACTCATATTCATAGAGCAACCAGGTGATCATTGGATGGTAAAGTACTTTATGTGTTTTAATTTTATGAACTTGAATATTTGGTCTAATTATTTATTTTTAAATTTTTGTTTTTGAAAAGTTGCAATAACACCCATACTCTACTTTTGCTATAGTGGATACTTCTGCTGCCATGTCTACTTTCGCTCCCATGTGTAGTTCTGCAAACAGTGTTAGTTCTAGTGTAGCTATTAGTTCTAGTATAGTTGCCAGTTCTGGTGTAGCTGCCAGTTCTAGTGTAGTAGTCGTTCCTCTGACGAATGCCAAACCAGATCCATGTGCTGGCAAGGTTATGTGATGGCGGTTTCACATGTTGCAAAGTAACTCTGTTGAAGAAATTAGTGAGACCACACTAGACTCGATAGAAGTTGAAGCGCAGTGTACTACCTCGTTAGGTAATACTGTTGATACCAAAGAAGCTGGCAGTTTTGGATCACTTCATGTGGATCCTACTGATGGGGGTGATATCACAGAGAAGCCAAAGATAGGAATGTACTTTGAATCAGAGAATGAGTTGATGACTTACTATAAACATTATGGAAAATGATGTGGTTTTTGAGTAATGACACAAAGGAGTAGAAGGAAGAAGGATGAGACTATCAAATATATCACTTTGGGATGTGCTTGTGGTGGCAAGGCACGGAATAGGACGTCAAACGTCTTTAAGCCTTGACCCACAAGCAAGACAGATTGCAAGGTAAGGATGAATGTGTTGTTGAAGGATGGGAAACTGTGTGTCAAATCAGTCTTTAACACACACAATCATGCGCTCAGTCCAAAAAAATCCAAGTTCTTCAAATGCAATAGAGAAGTTAATGAGTCTGTTAGGAGGGTGCTGGATACAAATGATCAAGCTGGCATATGATTGAATAAGAGTTTCTATGCTCTTGTGACTGAGACCAGTGGGTTTGAGAACCTACCTTTTGGAAAAAAATATTGTTGTAACTATTATTGATAAGGCAAAACACCTACACCTTAGTAAAGGTGGTGCTCAAGCACTATTTGAATATGTTGGAAGGATGCAATTGAAGAATGATGGTTTTTTCAGCCTCATGGAATTGGATGATGAAGATAAGATGAGGAATGTATTTTGGGTAGACGCTCGTAGTAGGGGGCATACATTTACTTTGGAGATGTTGTAATATTCGATACCACATACTTAACAAATAGGTATGGAATGTCATTTGCACCTTTCGTGAGTGTAAACCATCATGGACAGTCAATCCTTTGGGGTGCAGGCTTTTAAGAGTTTGTTGATCAGTTTGACAATGCCTTGAAGAAAAAAATTGAGAACAAAAACCAAGTAGATTTTCATTCATTTAACTTCACTGTTCCTTGCATATCACACTTGGCTCTTGAGAAGAAGTTTCAAAAGGTGTATACAAATGCAAAATTTAGGGACGTTCAACAAGAGATAATGGGAATAATATATTGTCATTGTCATTGTCATTTCTAAAAAAATGTATGGGGTAATAGCAACTTGCTTGGTCGATGATGAAGTTAAGGCTGAAGATTTCATCAATGATGTTACTTATACTATTTACTTTAATAAGGCCGAGTGTGAGGCGAGGTGTGTTTGCATGTTATTTCAAATGCGATGGATAATATGTAAACATATTTTTACCACATTTCCAACAAGGAAAGTTCGTGGGTTGCCAGAAAAGTATGTATTAGACTAGTGGAGAACTGACATAAAATGCAGGTATACTATTATTCCGAGCAGTTATGACATTGTTGATCAGAGGCCTGAAACTGAAAGGTATAAACTTCTATTGAAAATTTGTTATGAGGTAATAACAAATGCAGTGTCATGCAATGGGCATACTAAGGATATGGTATCAAAGTTGTATGCGATGAATGAGATATACCGCACCTCGAAGCCCCACTACATGGATTCCAATATTGGAGTTAGTAATGTGAATGCAATCACGGAAGGAAGTTCTAAAAAGGTGCTAAGTCCCCATGTTTTTAGAGGCAAGGGAAGACCTCCATGTAAGAGGAGAATGTCGATGATGGAGGAACATGTGAAGAAAATAAAAACTAAGGCTGCTAAAAAGAAAAAAAGATATAGGAAAAAGTAGATTGGTGAGTGCTTGTTAGTTTTTAAGTTATTGTCATTATTACCTAATGTTTTTCTTTGAGTATTTGATAATAACGTACCTTTTTACCCATAAAAAAAGTATTTGATAATAAGGTACCATTTCAACTCGTTTTAAAAATTATAAATATTTTTTATGTTATTTGAGGAGTGG
This sequence comes from Carya illinoinensis, assembly GCF_018687715.1. Lineage (NCBI taxonomy): Eukaryota > Viridiplantae > Streptophyta > Magnoliopsida > Fagales > Juglandaceae > Carya > Carya illinoinensis. The sequence goes on from NC_056759.1 coordinate 28,112,943, forward strand.
ATTAGACAACGAACTATTGGAAAGCAATGGAAACCAACTCAACCAATCAATAATGATGACACAAGAAAACATACAAACTCCCATAATGGTGGCTCAAGAAAGTGTACAACAACAAGTGATGGGGACATAAGAAAGTGTACAAACTCTAGTGATAGGGACACAAGAAAATGTACAATTACCACTTTGAAGAGCTCATTGTATTTGTATGTTTTTATATGGGTCTTACTTTATTTGCTATTACATTCATAAATGCAACTAGGAATGGATGGAACACAACCAGAGGTGGTAGATGGAATGCAGCCAAATATATTCTCTTAGCAACAGTTTCCAACCCATTATTATGGTGTATGTTGGTTGTGGTTTGTTGGATTATGTTGTGTGTTGGCTATTTGTTGGAGTAAACAATCATATGTTGTTGGTGGTTTGTTGGAGTATGTTATGTGTTGGTGGTTTGTTAGAGTAAACCTATGTTGTTGGTGGTTTGTTGAAATTTGTGTGTTGGGGGTGGTTTTTTTTGTTTTGCAAACATCTAACTCTAGTTTTATTTATCGTATCAGGTACAACAAAAGAATATTGTTTTGGGTGTCATGCCAGTATTTCATTGGAGCATGAGAAGATTCCCTTGTGCATATAGATATAAAAATTAAGCTCACGTTTTGTATCCTAGTATTTGAGCCTACATTTTGTATCCAAGTACTCTATTTGTGTAAAGTTGACTTTGTATCCAAGTGCTCAATTTATAGGAATGATATTTGTTTTATTTATTTTTATCAATGGATTAATGTATTGAGTATAAATTAATTACATATATACATCTGGATGTGGATATATTAAAGATCAAACAAAATCTAGATGGCCAAAATGGAAGTATTTCTTTCTCTTTCATAAAAATGACAGGCAGGCATGCAGCATGTCTGCCTGCCATCACAATGTTGGAAAGTTTAGAATTTAATTCCATAAACCTGTAATTTATTGACAATCCATAAACTTGTAATTTATTGGCAATCCACAAACCTCTAATTTATTGGCAATCCATAAACCTCTAATTTATTGGCAAGTTCATTTCATGCAGATACATACTTTGTTAAAAAGAAGTGGCACATTAAAGCACAATAAAGTCTCAGGATTGAAGATCACCAATCGCAAATAAAGTCTCCAATACATAACAACAAAGCCTCGACTTACAAACCCTAAGTTCCTATCAAACACAAAAATAAAGTTGTCTTTACTTCAAGCATATTAAATACAAGTAAATAACTAGGGATATTAGAAAACAAGAACGAAGTGTGCGTGCTTCTCTCTTTTGAAGTTCTTCCTCCCTCTTTAACAATTCTTCTTCTCTCTTTACAAGAGCTTTCTGTTTGTATTCACTACCATTTGCCCACTTGAAATATTTGTAGTGTGGTAACTCCTGATTATACATAAAGAAGCAAGTATGTTTGATATCAAAATTTTGAATAAAATATTAATATGTAAATAGATATACACAAGTACTATTAATTATCTAAAAAATAATTTAGCTTTCTTCAACAGTCACAAAAAACAATTGTTACAGCAGCCTACATCCTTGTAACATAAACTGAAATAGTTGCTCCTCAAATTTGGACATTTAGGAGGTTTGTAACTGCAAAACGACAACAAATAAATCCAAGGTCATATTCCATCTCTGCTATGCTCTACTCTCTCTCTCTCTAGCCCAAAAATAAAAAAGAGAAAAAGAAAGGATTTGCACATTAATTTCAAGCACTTTTTCTAGGTCCATATGTCTAAGAGCATTTGTAGTGGCCTCAACAAAGCTAAATAATAGCTAAAGAATAGCTAAAATGTGAAAAAAGCATCTACAATGGACTCAACAAATCCACAGTAAATTTAGCCTCCAACCTTTTCACTAGCTAAATTTATTGAGTCAAATTCACTAGCTAAATAATATTTTTAATGTAAAATATTCTTCCCTCCCCGCTGCACCGAACAATCCCGCGTAGACCAATTTCGGCTCTTTCCCTCCTTTCATCTCCTTCACCAAAACCCACTAGATCCCCTTTCATCTCCTTCCCCAAAACACACAATTGCAACACAAAAACTAACCTGGAAATCTCAATTTCGGTGGCCGGAAGTCCCTCCCGAACTGCCTCCCAGCTCCAGCGTCTGCAGCACCGAAGGAAGAGCAACCGCAGCACCGAACGAGAGCTTGAGCAGCACCGGACGGACTCCATCGTCTCCCAGCTGCAGCACCGAACGGACGCACCGCCGGTAAGCCGCCGAATCCCATGCCTCCATTGTTGGGTCTCCTCTGTTTTTAATTTTTTTTGTGTGATTTCTGGTGAAGGGCAGCACCGGACGACTCTCTGGTGAAGGGCAGCACCGGACGGTTGACACTAGCAGCATCGGACGGTAAATCCCAATCCATCGGCCAGTTCTCCTCTGTTTTGCTTAGTTTTTTCTTTTTTTTTTTTTTTTTTTTTTTGTTATGCATTTTCTGGAATCGACTACCGGACCGGATTGAGAAATTTAATTTTTGATGTTTGAACTTATTTGATTTTGGTGTATTGTGATGAAACCGAATTAGACAACCATAAATTCAGTAGTTGATATTTTGATGTATTAAAAACCGAATTAGACAACCATAAATTCAGTAGTTGATATTAAACATATTAAATATAAACCGAATTATGCATTGTGATGTATTGTGATGCATTAGACAAGTTTATATTTTTCTTGTGATGAAACCGAATTAGACAATATTTTTTTTTCATCCATTAGTTTATATTTTTCATATCTCTTGTTTAGGAATGGATCCATCCACTCACCGTGATGCTTACTTTACAAATCTTCTAAATAACAATGATTCTTTGATGAGTGCTACAAATGAACAAGAATTGTCTCCACCCCAAGTTGAGGTTATTGAAATTGAACCGAGTGGACGAAAAATACAACGGGGTAATAATTTTAGTAATGAGGAAGATTTGTTGCTTGTGGAGGGATGGCTTGAAACTTCCTTAGATGCGGTACAAGGAAAAGATCAAAAGCACACGATGCTATGGAAAAGAATTCATAAGTATTTTGAGGAAAACAAGAAATTTGACCGTTTACGCAACTACACATCTCTAATGAATCGGTGGTCGACGATTCAACAAGCTACAAATAAGTTTTGTGGTTACTTGGCTCAAGTCGAAGGAATGCATCCAAGTGGGTTTAACGAGCAAGACAAGGTATGTTTTGCACCTTTTAATCTTATTTTTTAACATGCTATTTTTTTTTTAAATCTTATTTATTTAGAACCATGGTCCTTTATGTATGTAGATTGGGAAGGCAAAGGTAATGTTCTTGGAGTTAGAGAAGAAGTCTTTTAACTTTGATCATTGTTGGCGGGTGTTAAGATTCCATCCAAAGTGGGTGGAACATATGGACATGGTGAAGCCGAAGAAGAAACCAAGTTCACATGATTCGACACCAAATTCAATAAATCTAGGCGAAGATGAGGATTTTCATGTTGCATCTTCAAATTTGGAACGACCAATAGGTCGTAAAGCAGAAAAAGAGAAACGAAAGAGAAAAGAAATGACAAACTCTGACTCTCTTGTGGTACTAAATGAGATGGCGGAAATTAGAAAGAGTAAACTTGTGCTAATGCAAGAAGCACGTGATCATGACAATAAAATGTTGTGTCTTAGGCAAGAGGAAGTGAGTCTTAAGCAAGACGAATTACGTATTCAAAAAGAGAAGGTGCTACTTCAACAAGTGAAAACACGTCTTGAAGAAAAGAAAGAAGATGAAAGAATTATGACATTAAATACAAGTGCCATGCCTCCAATGCTACAACAATATTATCTTCAACGACAAATGGAAATACTTGCAAGTCGTGCTGGGAAAAACTAGCTGTATTTTTTGTTTATGTTTGTTAGAAAGATCACTTTGGCTTGACCATTATGGAGTAATGTTATATTTATGTTTGGACGATAATTTTATTTTCTTGTATTAAGTTTTATGGTTGTATTAAGGTTATGGAGTAAATTCATATTTATGTTTGTTAGATTAATCACTTCATATTGATCATTATGGAGTAATTTAATGCAACAAGAAATTTAATACAACCATACACTTAATACAACAAGAAATTTAATATAACCATAAACTTAATACAACCATAAACTTAATACAACAAGAAATTTAATACAACAAGACTTGTAAATACAACCATGTCTTATGCGGCACTATATTGTTGCCATAAGTGCTCGACGAGATCTGTTTGGAGTTGAGAATGGATTCTTCTATCCCTAAGAGCATGATGACGTTGAATGAATTCGCTAAATTCAGGTGTAGGGCCGGTTGACACTGGATCATTATATGTTTCTGGCAACTGATCATATTCGAACTCTTCTTCTCCATTGTCAGCCCGTTCATCTTCAATGATCATATTATGTAAAATTATGCATGCCATCATAATTTCATTGAGTGTTTCAATGTGGAAAAACCGTGCAGGTCCACGAATTATAGCAAATCGTGCTTGAAGCACACCAAAAGCACGCTCCACATCCTTCCGTGCAGACTCTTGGGCTGCAGCAAAATATTTTTTCTTGTTTCCTTGTGGAGCTGAGATAGTTTTAACAAATGTTGCCCATTGCGGATAAATTCCATCAGCAAGATAGTACCTCATTGCATAGTTATGACCATTAATAGTGTAATTAACAGTCGGAGTACGCCCTTGAGCAAGGTCAGAAAATATAAATGATCTATCAAGAATATTTATATCATTATGAGACCCCGGCAACCCAAAAAAGGCATGCCAAATCCATAGATCATAAGAAGCCACTGCTTCTAAAATAATTGTTGGTTCATGGATATGACCAGAATACATACCATGCCAAGCAGTTGGGCAGTTCTTCCACTTCCAATGCATACAATCGATGCTCCCTAACATACCTGGAAATCCACGTTTCTCACCAACTGCTAGTAATCTAACAATGTCATCATTGTTGGGTTTTCTTAAGTACTCTTCAGAAAAAATTGAAACAACAGCTTTGACAAACATCTTTAGGCTTCTTAATGCAGTAGTCTCTCCAATCTTCAAATATTCATCCATAAAATCAGCCGCGACACCATATGCAAGCATCCTTAGAGCAACTGTTATTTTTTGAAGGGAAGAAAAACCAAGCCTTCCAGAACTATCTCGTCTTTGGACAAAATAAGGTTCATGGGCTTCTACTGCAGCTTGGATACGAAGAAATAGAGGACGACTCATCCGGAACCTCCTTCGAAAATATTTGTGAGGATAGATTGGAGGATCAGCAAAATAGTCGCGAAATAGATTTTGGTGGGCTTGCAATCGATCGCGCCTTATGAATCTACATGTATTTTTAGAAGAACCACGTGAGCTTGATCCTTCTCCTTCCAAAACAAGTTGTCTCGCTATCTCAAATTCTTCGTCAGAATCTGAATCAATAAGTGTCATTTTGTGAAAAAGAGAACGATCCATTGAGAGAAAATGAGAATAAAAGGTTTCAAAGAGATACTTGAGTTGAAGTGAATGAAATTGTTGAAGAAATGTTATATTTTATAGTAAAAGTATATAACCGTTGGAGAATTATAGCCGTTAAAAAATATAACCGTTGATAAAATATAACCGTTAAAAAATATAGCCGTTGGAAAATATAGCCGTTAAAAAAAATAATACATTAATAATATACCCGTTAAAAAATATAGCCGTTGGAAAATATAGCCGTTAAAAAAAATAATACATGAATAATATACCTGTTAAAAAATATAGCCGTTGGAAAAATATAGCCGTTATAAATTTTAATACATCAATTATACAACCATAAACTTTAATATAACAATAATACAACCATAAACTTTAATATAACAATAGTACAACCATATTATATTAATATAACAATAATACAACCATAAATTTTAATACAACAATAATACAATCATAAATTTTAATACAACAATAAACTTTAATACAACCATAATATTTAATATAATCATATTCAAATTACAATTAGAATTAAAATTTAATAAAAAGTTTAAAATCAATATTTTAATAAAATAGCTAAAGATTTGTTGAGTCTATTATTTGGTGTTACAAAATGTGGCTAGCTAAAATTTATAAAAGTAAAAACTTTAGCTAAATTTTAGTTAAAGTTTGTTGAGGCCACTACAAATGCTCTGACAGGCCACACTCTCAACCTCTAACCCCCTAAGGCAGTGTCAACTTTTTGGCTTATTGTTTCAATCCTCAAGGCCTTGTAAAGTTGCAAATTTTTATTTTCCTTTACCTCATTTCCAGATAAAAGTAAAGAGAAAAAGGTGGGGCCTACAATGATGAGATGCAAATGAATGCCAATAAACGGTAAAGTTAATGGCCAATCGCCTAAACCTAGCAAATGTCACCTTAAAGTCCAAGGCTGCATAAACCAAGTCCAATCCCAAAGCAGTTTTGAAAATGTCACCTTAACCATCTTTAAAGGGTCAGAAACACATTGTTTTGTGAATTTAATTACTAAAAAAGATGTTTCTCGATATTTAGCTACATGCGTAAGAATAGACCTTACAGAATTCATGCATTGTGAAGCAAAATGAAAGAGAAACTCTAGACCTCTAGTTTGGATGTTCAAACCAAGCTTATTTCACACTCAGTCCCAACCACCCATCTTTACCTATCCTGACTTAAAACCCATCTACTAAAGAGTCCTAAATGCCTCATTCTCTCCACTATTTTTGCTTAGTGTCTGTTAGGACAAAGTAAAGATTAAACAAAAAAAGTATGTATGATACAAAACTATGAATTACTAACAACTCGACAACAGTTACGAGTGGAGAAGTAGGTAAATGGTAACCAAACAAGGGTTCAATGGCCGGGCAAGGGAGATGTTGAAAGACCAACTCAGATAGAAATGCACTCGTACCCTCTGAAGGATGAGAACCAACTATATACAAAATATTGACCAGCAATTACGAGCTGGTTTCCGTTTGATTTGCACCAGAGACTTCAAATACAAGAATTCAAAGGTAACTTTCATGCAAAAAATTATAATGCCTATGTACTGGGGCTATAAGTCTTTCTATGATTCAACAAAATTTGAGTTTTACTCATTAAGAAAATCAAACACAAACGCACTCCATAAATAAAGGAAAGGGAAGAAAAATGAAAACCAAGTGTTTCATTGCAAATCCAAAATGTAAATGATGGAGAACTTACAGTAGTGGAGGCCCTGACCATTGCGATAGAGAATGGTCCTATTATTTTGGTCCGGATCAATAAAAATATTTTTCTAATATCTCCATTTCCTTTCAGTGAGAAGGAAACCCATGGAAACATCCTCAAACACTGCAAAATCTATGCAAATATGGACTGAGATAGAGTAGCGAGTTAACTATGATGAAATCAGAACCGACGCATTGTAGAAGCTCCCACGCCTTGCAGAAGATCCAGCATGTCGCTACACCGTTGAGTTTTGTATTGCAGACCAGCTGAGACAGCAATGGGTTTCGTATTGCAAACCAGGAGAAGTAGAAGTAGAAGGGGGAGAAGGGAAATCACGCATCTGGTAGAGGAAGAAGAAGTTCAAAATGCACCGTTTTATTTATTCTAAATGGTGCGTTTTGAATCCACGTATGAAGTAGTGCACGAGAGTTGCGGACAACGCCTGCATCCAGACTTTTTCAAAGTTAAAAGATACTTTCACATGAATAGCTTACCCAACAATTCCAGAAAATAATATATATGTAAAAAAAAAAAAAAAATTATCAGCAAAAAGAAAAGACAATTTCTGACATACTCAAAAGTACAAAATAATGATAATAATAAATAAATAAATAGTACTAACCAAAAGAAAGAAAGAGCACCACACCATGATGTCTGTTCTCCTGCCCAACAGTAACCATGCCAGTGCCACCCATACCACGCCATTGGTTTGGCCTCCATGAGCTCAAACCTCCATCACATCTCATAAGAAAGCTAGCTATTACCGGAGTTTCTCCATGAGCATGGTAAAGGAGGACACAGACATAGGGGTGCTACCCGCACCATACGGTGCGGGGTAGCCCCCTCCCCACACCCCGCTCCGCATGGTGCGGGGGTGGGGTTTTTCCATCCGTCCCCCGCCCCCGCATCCCCAGGGCGGGGTACCCCGCCCCGCTAGGCGGGATGCGGAGCGAATACCCGCCCCGCCCCGCCCCGCCTCATTTTCCCTTTAAAAAATTACTACTTTTTTTTATATTTAAAAATTATTTCTAAATCTAAAAGTGATTAAAAATATATTTTTAGATCCAAATTGTAAATTTAAATTTTATAAATATGACTATAATTTAAAAATTATGTAGTTTTTAAATTTGCTAGTGCATATTTTATATAAGTTGTAGTGTAGTAGTTTTAAACTATATAGTTTTTAAATTTGTTAATGCATACTTTGTAAACAACTTTAAAAAATTGTAATATATATATTTATATATACACAATTTCTAAAATATAAAAATATATTTATATATATAAACATATATTTATGCTTTTGAATATATATAAATATTTATGCTTTTATATATATATATAAATATTTATATTTTTATATATAATATTTATATATGTAGGGGGCGGGGCGGGAGAAATGCGGAGCGGGGTTGGGCCCTCCCCGCCCCCCGCCCCCGCTAGGGGGACTAGATGCGGGGCGGGGGACCCCGCCCCGCATCATGCGGGGCGGTGTTACCCGCCCCGCCATGGCGGGGGCGGGGCAAACGGGGGCGGGGTAGCGGGGTGCGGGGCCCCGCTGCCCACCCCTACACAGACATTGGCATTTGACCTCTATCTCCCCTCCTGCTACTTTTGTTTTTTTTTTTTTTTTTTTGACAAGATTCCTTTCCGAAATAAAGTCACTAAAATAAATTTGTTGACAACTTCTGGGTTTAACAGCAAAATGAATGCACACAATCTCATAGTTTCAACAACCAATAGAGAAAGAAAAAGTTTTTTTTTTTAAAAAAAAAAAAAAAAAAAAAAGGGTTTCACGCTGCCATGAAAATGAGACATCATGCAAGCTCTGATACCACACTCCTTAGTAGTTATGGAAGAATTTGGGTCATATGCAAGTGCTTCCTTCCTCCCTTTTATTGTTGTGCAACTAAGAAGTACCATATCACATATATAGTTGCAACAGATAATGGGGGGGATGTTGGGATATTTTGACTAAGCCCAGGGTCAAGGGCAGAGTGGAAAAACCTAATGGGCCTTTGCATGATAAATCTTGAGGTAGTAAACTGCTATCCCTTACCAGCTTCTAAGACTTCCTTATGACTATGAGGCAGCGGATTCTCAATGAATATTTTATTATTTATATTTATGTCTTAACACTCTCCTTATGTGTGGGTAAAATTCTCTCTTAATAAATAGATCTAACACATAGAATATTGAATTAAATAAAATAAAGTGTATAATCTAGATTCGAACTCAAAAGATTCAAGCAACCCCAAGTTACTGTCAGCCGTGGAATAAGCCTAATGAAGATGATGATGATGATGAGTACATTCACTATGTACACGTAGTCTCCAAAAGGGTACAATTTTATATTACTATTAATGATTTTTTATCAAAAGATCTTGCAACAATTTAGGGGCTATCTTAATACAAATTGAGGTTTAAGGCAGAATTTAAGTAAGTTATTCGTAATTATAATATAATAAAATATAAATTATTATATGAAATATTTTCAAAATTCTCAATAAAATGATATTTTATTTATAATCTTGAAATAATTTTTTTTAATTTATATTTAATACAACAACTTGAAATGAGACGTTAGTGCAAATTTGGTACTTCAATTTAGCAAAATCTTAAAAAACATTATTTAAAAATATAAATTACTCATTGTATTAAATATTAAATTTAGTATTATGGAGCCTTGCACACATTGAAAAATATAAAAATTATTTAAAATTTTATTCAATGAAATGATTTTTATTTTTAAAAAAAACACCTCATTTTTATTTGGATAGTGCTAGCAGGCTGCCCAGCACTTACCGCTGGGGGTATTGCTAGCACAAATATGAGGATAATTTTTTTTATCTTTTTTTAAATATTTTTTTGCATCCTTAATCATTAAGAAAAAATTATATAATTTCACTAATAATCACTTTTAGAACCATTAAGTAAAAAAAATAGAGAAATGATGTTTTCAGTCCTAAAGTGTGCATGCTTCGCGTACTCCTTTTGAAAAAAATAGGTAAATATGAGACCTATATGAAAAAATCATTTTTAATGATGAACCTTACTTTTTTTCAAAAGTAGTATGTGGGGCTTGCATATTCTAAGACTATATATAACATTACTCAAAAAATAAATTAAAAATTAAAATACATGAGTGGTAAAATTTAGTGGTAAGTTTAAGTGGCTTCTCTAACATTTTCCATTTAATTTTTAGAGGTCGAATAAGGTGGTGGCATGAGGCAATGGCATAAATGCCCTTGCCATTGAACCGACCCGGGTCTTCTACATACCCAGTTTTAACATTTGACCCAAAGCCTATAGGATGTATAGGCATGAACCATGTTATTCCTTAATGTAGGCAAAGAGACTTGTGAAGGACTCTGAGTTTCAGCTTACCGCAGATGAGACAGGGAAATTATCCCTCACTGCTACGTCAAAGGATATACTTATTTGATTACTTGAAGGTGCTTGCCACGCCAAAGATTTTTGAGCTTTTGCCTTTGCCTTCCACACCTATAGGTTTTCTTGATAACAAAAATCCAGTAGTGCTTTTGCCCTTTTTAGGTGAAGAAGGGTTTGGTTGTGAACCACATCATTTCTCATTCTCCAAATGAAATCTCCACAAATATTTAGAAATCATGTTCTTCTTGAGCATTTAATCCTAGCTTCGTTGTTGGCTTGATAATGATCTGCACCCATTCCTGAATAGTATTGATCGCCATTGAAGATAGATTTAATGGTCAGCTGCTTTGACTCTATAATATTCTAGTAATGGGGCATTCCGTAAAAGATGTAGTGTTGTTTCATCTTGTGCTCTGCATAGAGGGCACTCAGTGGATGGTATATTTGGAATATATCTTTTAAGCTGACTTCTTGTTTGTAATATATTCCATGAAATCTTCCAATGGAGAAGTTTGTGTCTGTCGTGAATTTTTAGCTTCCAAATTTTCCCCATTTGTAAGTTTGAAGAAATTGGTGATGGTGTGCAAACAAGCTTAGCTGCAATGTGATACGCCGTTTTGACAAAGAACTTACCATTTTGGTTTTTAATCCACGACATGCGATCCTCCCTCTATGTTGAAAAAGGAAAGGAATTTTTTAGATTTCTCTTGCGCTTTCTTGTTCAAAGAAGTTTTGCAATGTGTGAACATTCCAAGTGGAGAGTTATGATTGATCAAATCAGAGACTTTCAGATTTGACGTGGTATCTGTGTTTTGGTCCCTTGGCTTTGGTCTAACGTTTTCTAGAGTTGGTATCCATGGGTCTGACCATACTTTAATTGAAAGACCATTAAAAATTTGGAAACATGTACCTTCTTTTAGAATTCCTTTTTCGGAGACTGCACTGTATGGAAGTTCCTTGCGGTATGACTTTGTTCTGAAATGTTCCTTTGTTTAGGGAAACATGTCTGCCCTTAACTCAAAACCTTAGAGAGGGAAGGTAACTTCTCTCTAAAACAACATGAGTCCAAACTGCTCAGAGGAGGGGGAGCTCCTCCTCCCTCTTCTCTTTAAGCTTTCCTCTCTTTTTTTCTTTGGTTATTTATTTATTTTTTTTTTTTATTTTTTTTCAAGCTGAGGAGGAAGAAACGTAGGTTTGTAGCTCTCCAGCACCCAGCGGCCAACACGAACCACACCACTAGATCCCCATGGCCCCGATCTATAAGACGGGAGAAGAAGTTCGCCGAAAGGAGTGGTGTGTGAACCACATGGGCAAGTTGAAGTTGGCGTGTGGATCCTACGCGCCTTCATCAACGAAGGTTTTCTGCCACCATGCGTGGCTATTTTGGGGCCAGGGTCGTCGGCAATTTCAGATCTGCTAATCGATATTGTCCTAGGGCAACACATGCCTTTCCAGCCTCCTATTTAGTGCTTTGCATTTTGTTTCTGATGTGTTTACTTTTCTGTTGTTTGTACGTTTCAATAAGCCGATTTTACATTTTGGTATTTCTATTTTAGTGTAGTTTGGTTTTGTTGTTTGTGTTGGATAATAATAAATAGGAATAAGCTATTTCCTTTTCTTCGTCCCACTCCTCCTTTTGGAGGATTAGGTGTTTTGTTCCTCTCTTCTTTTGGAGGATTGTGGTTGCTCATCCCTCTCATCCTGTGGAGGGTGAGGGTGGGTTATCTTTGTTTTTATAGAGTGTTATACTCTCAGACAAATCAAGATCGAAATCCCAATAGATTTTGTCATTTAAGAGGTTATAGAAGTTAAAATAATATCCGTTATAAATAAATTTATGTGCTGGGGTGCTCCAAATAGATGATTAGTTTGGTTTGTAATTTGGATTTTTTTGTATTTATTAGTTACAGCTGTAACTTCACTTTTATGGAATGCAATGAAGTCCCTTTCCATAAAAAATAAAAAAGAAATGTTCCTTTATTATTTTTAATCTTCCCAGATTCTTTGGACTTTATTTCCATTGGCATGAGAGCAGTTTCTTCTTCCTCACTGATAATCTTTTGGTCTTCCCCAGAGGCTTCAACATACACGGTCTTCGTGATTTTTTGAATCTTTTGTTTTGCTTGCAGGTTGTCATCGTGGATTCGGATGATGCTTCTCTTTGTGGGTGGATCGGCCTTTGCACTTTTTTCTAGCTTCTGTTCCGTTTGCTGCTCTTTTGTGTGGTGGGCCAGATTTACATTTGAGACTCCTTGCATGCTGATTTGCAGATTGACTGCAGGATGTTGGGCTTGCCTTGGATGAGTTGGAGCTATAAAAGCTGGGCCATTTAACACTAGTGTCTCATTTAATTGGTTTTGCTAGGCCTCGTTGCTGAGTAGAAAACCAGTTGGGGAATAAGTGGCCCACGAGGCCTTGGAAATACATACTGAAGGGTGAAGTCCAGCTGGGTCTTAAAAGCGTGGGCCTCTGTGGGCCTGTTGGGACTGCAGGGTCTGTTGTGCTTTAAAGGCCTTTACTGCTTCTTGTATATTTCTCCTATATATATTTCATATGAAAAGTGATATTTGTAATCATAGAGTGTACAAGTATCACTTAATTATTTTAAAAAAATAAATAAATATGAGACTCATATAAAAAATTAAATTTTTAATAATAGACTTTATTTTTTTCCTAAATGATTGCACAATATTTACGTACTCAACATCTATACCGTATCATTACTCATTATTCATTCCATATATGCTTCAAAGTTAAGCTTCAATGCGAATGATGGAAAGCTTTTGAGTGCCGACTCCATCAAGTTATCATAGAGAATCTGGTTAGCCAACAAATGTGGGATTTGAAGCGCTGATTGACTAATGGGAAATGCCTCTATTGTGGGAGATTTACTCCCAAATTAATCTCTGCATGTTCGGTTGGTGGGAGAGATTTAATGTCTACAATGGATTCTTGGATGTTGCTGAACAGTGTCGAATTAGAGTTGGCCAAAATCCCTATTGGAACCCGCTGTTGGAAATGAATGCCAAACCTTTCAGCATCGCGAGGTTCAGATTTCCACCATTGCTAACCGGATCTGGATTTCCCGTGAATATGTTTTCTCGTTGTGATGAGACCTGGTTGTGAATATCCCATGGTTTTAACAACTGCTGCTGCATGGGAGTAAGCTGTTGCGTGGGAGTATTCTACAAAGGAGTGTTTTGTGAGGGACAGATGGATGAAGCACTTGCATTAGACACTAAGGTACCAAAAGATTTTTCCAAATCTATATTTATGAAACTTGTTTGATTAGAGTCTTCAATTATCCCTTTTCCTTTCCTTGATTCCATAGACTCCATTGGTTGTGTTGGTTGCTCTGAAATTTCCATTCCACCGCTTGTACTAGAATAATTGTTCTGTTGCACCTTTAGCCTGTCCAAAATCACACAAGACAATATTTAAGTAGTTCAGCAAATTTGCCTACGTCTACTGGAGTCAAAATTCCCTAAGTTTGTATGAGATTACAAACACTCAGCAATTCCTCTCTCACGTCCTCTCTCTCCCTGATTTTGCCCACATCAATTTACACAAACGAGCTCTCCTTTTATAGGAGAAGCTTCAGAAGACAAACACCTATAATGGTTGACCAAGAGAATCGGTGCAGCAATTTATGGCCATAAATTGCTACTAGAAAATTGGGTGTCCTAATATGACAAAAGACTTTCGGTGGGTGGGTAGCTACACATGAGGAGGTAGCTGTGCATGGGTATGCATACTTTGGGGGATTTCAACAATCACCCCCTCTACCCAAATATGCATATTAGGCTGCTTACAAACTGATTCATTCTTCAAATGACTGCACCTCCTTCTTTGACATGAGAGACTTCCGCTATCGAATGTGCTCCAATGCACTCGAGGGTGCTCAGCAGTGTACAATATTGATCAAGTCCAAACAGTGTTGGAACTTGATCCCTGTGATGACTTTCGTCAACATATCTGCTAAATTATCTTCAGTGCCAATCTTCTGAAGTTTGATGTCCTCTTCTTCTAATATTTCACATATAAAGTGAAATGGGACATCTATGTGTTTTGTTCAAGAGTGATACACTTGATTCTTGGCCAAATGAATTGCACTTTGACTGTCATAATAAACGATAACCTCTTGCTGCTTAAAGCCCAAGTCTGTTACCAGTCTCTATAATTAAATGGCTTTTTTCACAGCTTCTGTTATAGCCATGTATTTATCCTCCATGGATGATAGTGCAATTGTAGATTGTAAATTTGATCACCAACTAACTGGTCCACTAGCCATAGTGAACACATATCCAGTTGTCGATCGGCGTCTGTCAAGATCACCTACATAGTCTGAGTCAACATATCTAGTTACTAGACTATCTTCACTCTTCTCGAAATTCAAACCAATATCTACAGTCCCTAAAATGTACCGTAAAATCCATTTAGCCACATGCCAATGAGTCTTTCCAAGATTATGCATATAGCGACTAACTAAGTTAATGGTCTGGGAGATATCAGATCGTGTACACACCATGACATACATTAAACTTCCAACAATACTTGCATATGGGACATTCCTTATGTAGTCATGCTCTTCATCATCTTTAGGAGACTGCAATGCACAGAACTTGAAATATGGGGCCATTAGAGTACCCACCGGCTTCGTCTTCGAGTCCATGTTGAAGCGTTACAGTAAGGTGAACTGTACCTTTCACCCTATTTCTGCTACCTTTCACCCTATCTCTGCTGATCTAAATCCACAATATTCTTTGTGCTTCTCCCAAATCTTTCATTTTAAACTCATGACTCAACTGAGTTTTTAAACGATTTATCTCCCCCTTACTTTTACATACAATTAACATATCGTCTACATATAAAAGTAAATAAATGAAAGATCCATTTGTAAGTTTTCTGAAATACACAAAGTGATCGTATTAACAACGAGTGTATTTCAGGTCCATCATAAAGCGGTCAAACCGCTTGTACCATTGTCGAGGTGACTGCTTCAAGCCATAGAGTGACTTCTTCAGACTGTAGACCCAATTTTCTTTTCCAGCTTCTTTAAAATCTTCTGTTTGAGACAGATAGATCTCCTCCTCCAGATTACCATTTAAGAAAGCTATCTTCACATCAAGTTGTGCTAACTCAAGATTATATTGTACAACCAAAGCTAGCAATATTCGAATGGATGAATGCTTCACAACAGGAGAGAATACTTCACTGTAGTCAATTCCCTCTATCTGAGCGTAGCCCTCGGCTACCAATCTAGCTTTGTATCGTATCTCATTTTTAGCAGCTTGATCATCTTTCTAATTAAATATCCACTTACAGATAATTGACTTCTTTCCTTGTGAAAGCGGCACAAGCTCCCAAGTCTGGTTCTGGTGAAGAGACTGCATCTCTTCATTCATTGCCTTTGTCCATGCAACTCGTTCACTGGACTGTATGGTTTCTCTATAAGTGGTTGGGATCTCACCCTCTTCAACTGGTAGTGCATATGTCACATAGTCTGCAAAACGTGTCGGTACACGTTTCTCTCATCTCGGCCTGTTGGTTGCTATTGGTTTGGATTGTCGTAGATGTACTATGACTGGAATATCAACTTTATCTTGTTCATGCTCTCCTGAATACTTTGAAGTAGTAAACTTCACATTCTGCGAATCATCTGATGTTTCTCCATAATGGCTGCTTTCATTGGAATCTTTATGCTTATGTGACTTAAGCATCTCAGTTTCATTGAATGTAACATCTCTACTGATGATTACCTTTTTAGACTTTATGCACCAAAGTCTATACCCTTTTACACCAGTACTAAAGCCTAAGAATTTTGCTTTGTTGGCTCTAGAATCAAGCTTACTTTCTTAGCATGATAGTAAGCTTGACATCCGAAAAAGTGTAAAGAGTCATAATCAGTAGCATATGTACATTTCTACATTTCAATGGGTGACTTCCCGTCATTGGAAGCTACGGGTAGTCGGTTGATAAGGTGGTAGGCATATGTCACAGCTTCAGCCCAAAATTATTTACTAAATCCAACATCTAGTAACATACATCGCACTTTCTCTAGTAAAGTACAGTTCATCCGTTCTACCACATAGTTCTGCTGCGGTGTATCTTTTACCATGAAGTGTCTAACAATTCCCTCTCTTCAGCATACTTCCATGAAGGGGTTTGAAGTGTACTCATCTCCATTATCAGATCTGAGCTGCTTGATTTTTCTACCGGTTTGAGTCTCAATCATTTTCTTCCAATAAAGGAATACTTTCAGCACTTCATCTTTATTTTTCATCGTATACATCCACACACGATAAAAATAATCATCTACAAAAGTTACAAACCAATGCTTACCTCTGAAAGATGTATTTTTAGTGGGTCCCAAAATATCGGAGTGTACATAGTCAAGTATCCTCTGTGTATTGTATACAACGATCCAAACTTGATCCGCCTTTGCTCCCCCAATACACAGTGCTCACAGAAAGACAATTTAGCAGTCTTGGCACCTTTAAGTAAGCCTTGCTTCACTAGTGTTTGCAAAACTTTTTCTCCAGTGTGTCTCATATGCATATGCCAAAGACTGGTGGTGTCACCATTAGTCTCATCTAGCTTCTCACAGCATGTGAAAGCTCTTCCATCAACAATACTTCCTTGCAAGAAGTACAAGTTTGCTCGCCTCAAACCCTTCATAGCCACCTAAACTCCCATTACTACTTTGAGAGTCCCGTCTTTAATGGTGATTCTGAATCCCTTTGAATCCAGAGATCCAAATGAGATGAGATTCTTCCGCAAGTCCGGAACATACAGAACTTCTGTTAGAGTCTTGACATCACTATCGTGTAGTTTCAACTGAATGTTTCCTATTCCCTAAGTCTTACAAGCGCTATCATTGCCCATAAGTATTGCTCCACCTTTAATCTTTGTGAAATCAGTAAACTAGTCCCGATTGGGACACATGTGATAGGTACATCCGGAATCCATAATCCATTCATCGAAATGACAAATAGATGATGAACTTGTCAAGGCAAAATCTAAATCATCATCTATGTCCACAACATTGGCTGTGGGGGGTTGATTCTTCGGTTGTCCCTTTAGCTTAGGACAATCCTTCTTCTAGTGTCCTTTGTTGCAACAAAAGGATCACTTGTCTCTGGTGAGTTTTCTCCCGACTGATGAACCACATAATGTGTCCCAGATTTTCAATTGAAAACCTTTCTTCTTTTCAGGATACCTCGATTGTGGTCTCCACCTTGCTGTTAACACTTTACTTGATGTATCTAGCTGTACCTGCTTATCTTTCCTACAGTACTCATTGCTAATTAAAGAACTAGATACATCATCAAAACTGATATTTTCCTTCACATACAGTAGTGTAGTAATTAAATGATCATATGAATCTAATAAGGAATTTAATAAAAGTAGAGCCTTATTTTCATCTTGGATCTCAACATCCAAGTTTAATAAATCAGCAAGAATTTGAGTGTAACTATCTAGATATTTAGACATAAAAATCATTCACAAAACTTGAATCTGAAGAGTTTTTTCTTCAAGTGCAAACGGCTCTCAATGCTTTTCTTCATGAACTTATCTTCAATTTCTACCAAAGTTCCCTTGCATTTATCTATCTCATGACAAAGTACTTATGTTCTTTGGTAAGGCATAACCGGATTGTACTACAAGATTGGGTATTAAGCTTCCTTCAATCATTTTTAGTCATATCATCTAGTTTTTCTTCTAACGCAATATTCAACTCTTGTTAGATCAAAACGTCCATAATTTCACACTGCCACATGTCAAAATTTCTTGTTCCATCGAACTTCTCAACTTCAAACTTGTCATTTGACACTGTGGACCAATGCCTAGAGCTACTGGCATTTCCAGAGCTCCTATCTCTTCCAGAACCTTCCATATAAATTTAGAAAATTTAAACAACAAATTTCAAAATTCTAACCATACGGATGAATCCGAAATGATCCAAATAGTTGGAAAGCACTATTTGATTGTTGAAATCGGAATCCAAATGGCTTAGATCAAGCCCAACAAGAATCTGGAAAATGAATGGTGCTGATCATCAGGTTCATGAGATACACACGTGGCAGAAGGGCGAGTGGGGCGCGTGACTTACACTCGCAGTGAGCCTTTAGGGCACGTGGGGGTGTGCTTCTTAGTCGTCTTCAACCTCCAGCTGCGAGTGAGGCGCGTGGACTCACTCTCTTACTTCTCGGGGTGCGTGTGAGCTTCTCTGACCTCCATTTTTTATTCTGTTTGTGGCAACGGATTCATCTTGACGTGAGGAACACTCTAGAATTGTCAAAAGTTGATTTCGATCAACTTGATTTCTGGACAGTGCAAACCAAAACTCTGATACCAATTGTTGCGCTTTTAGCCTATCCAAAATCAGACAAGACGATATTTAAGTAGTTCAGCAAATTTGCCTACATCCACTAGAACCAAAATTCCCTAAGTTGTATGAGATTATAAACACTCAATAATTCCTCTCTCATGTCCTCTCTCAATCTAATTTTTTCCCACATCAATTTACACAAATGAGCTCTCCTTTTATAGGAGAAGTTTCAAAGGACAAACACCTACAATTATTGACCAAGAGAATCAGTGCAGCAATCCAGCAAATTGGGTGTCCTAATATGACAAAGGACTTTCGGTAGGTGGGTGGGTGGCTACACATGAGGAGGCAGCTGTGCATGGGTATTCATACTTGGGGGGATTTCAACATGTTCATTGCATTAAGGGTAAAAGGAGTCGTGTGACATGGATAGATTAATGCAGTACAGATATCCATTTGTGAACATTGAGTGCTTAAGGTAGCTAAAAGGTTAAGCCCTTGTGTATTGCCCGAATTGTCATCATCTTCTGAACTAGTCCCCAGATTTGTCATTCTGTGATTAATTGTTTGTCCTTTTTGGGGCGCACTGCTATTTCTAAGTTTCAGCTCTTATCCATGCCCCATATGGTAGCTGTGAGGGTATCGTTTTCAAGAAAGTACAAAAAGTCTGTGAATGTCCAAATATACTACATGCGTGGTAGAAATCTGATAATCTTTCATACTTGAAAGAAACCCAAGTGTCTATATTATAATCTCTGGGAAGCCAGAAACCTTGTTTCGGTGGGTTAGTAACATCAATCTCCACTTTAAGTCTAATAAACGTTTTGCAAGCTATACCAAACTGTGGATCAACTTCCACCTCCATTAGATTCCCTAGTGCTTTCCCAATTTTGATGGCATTATCTTCTGTCATGTGGTCTAATGGAAGCCCATGTATTTGAACAAAGAAAACAGAAGTGTTGAGACTTATCTCATGCCATGTGGAACCTGCTGGCCATGGTTTGAGGATGAGTAAGTGCCTTTTGAAGTTCCATGGGGCTTGGTTGAGAATTCTTTGATGTCAAGGTTTTCGATATGAAATTTCTTGATGAAGTTCCAAGCAGCTTTAAAATTGCATGTAGAGAGATTTTATTCAAATGACGAGGTGCTACAATTATTTCCACTAATGCTAACTCTGTTTTTTCCTTTGCAGAATCTGTAGCTGGTACAAGATTGAGATCCTCCCAAGTGAGGGCTTCTGTTTGTTGAATGAGAGGGTCCATCTCCATTGTGAAAAGATGAGCTGGTTGAGAATGGGTGAGGATGAAAGATTTGAGAAAGAAAGGTGGTCTGTTACTCCATTGAAGGAGTGGGTTACACTGTTTGTGCACAGAGAAAACTCAAAAGAGAAAGTAGTGACATTCCCAAGTTTGCTTGTTAATCACATCTAGGTATTCTGCATTGCATGATATCATATAGCTAGAAACCCATAAAATAAAAAAAGTAATAAGCAAACAACATTAGATTACATACAAGAAAAAGCCATTACTTGCATCCTGCAATAACATAAAGTTGACATAAAGCTGTTATAGCGTTATAAAAAAAATTATAAAATTAAGATATTGTTATGATCTAATTTTTTAGTATAATTTTTATTTAGATATTTGAAAAAGTTCAATTATTTTTTATTTTTATTTTTTGAAATTTTTGAAAAGTTGTAATAATTAATTTGACAGTATTTGTATCTAAGTGATATTTGGAAAGAAGATGAGATGAAATGAGAATTTTGGGATTGAAATTTTTTTCAAATGAACCCTTAGATGACTTATCACATTGTCGATTGATAATGAATTGTTTCATACTTATATATATATTTAAAATCTCTCATTTTAAAATTGATAGTTATGGTATTTCTTTCCTGAACACTTTTTTTTAATTTATTATTATTATTATTTGAAAGGAAGTAATACCAAGCCTGCACATTGTGCTATAGGCAAGTGTATATAAAGAAAAAAGATATTTGTAACCGTGAATTGTACAATCCGCGTAATCGTTTTGAAAAAAATGAATAAAACATGAGACCCATATGAAAAAAAGTAACTTTTTAATAGTAGATCCCACTATTTTTCAAAATGATTACGCAGCGTTTACATGTTTCACGATTGTATGTACAATTACTCGTATATAAATAGTATTTTGAGAAATTTTATATGTAAGTTTCATACCATACATTTCTATCTAATGAACATGTGATTTATCATTTTTCTCTTCAATCTTAATGCTTAAATATGTGTGTTTAAATATAAGAATAAAAATGATAAATTATATGTTGATTATGTGAAAGTGTATGGTATAAGACTTCCATATAGAATTTTTCAAAGTACTCTTATACACACTAGCCTTCAGCACAATGTGCTGGCTTGGTCTTGCTTTCTTTATTAATTTAAAAAAAAAAGTGTTTAAAAAAGACTCAAATATTTTTTTAAAAGGACTCTTAAAGAGTTTTGCTATATATAAGTTGGTGTGTTAGCACTTTATTTATAGTTGGACTCATTATAATTTAAAAAAATATATATTAAATACTAATCATCTTTTAGTATAGTTGATGTGAAAAAATTTTAAGAGTCCTGCTATGTACAGTCCCAAATGGGAACTCTCCTTGCAGTCCTCGTATGTACACACATGATTCTAAGTGAATGAACATACTGCCCATGAAAGTCATCTTCTATCAAATAGAAACATAAGACTGAGAAACTTCCCTCTGACAAATTGAAATATGAAAGGAAAAAAAAAAAAAATCCTCCCTCTTCAATTTGTCTGACAGAGTTGCAGTGTTCTTTTTCTCTCCACCACTGCTAGCATCCCCATGTTCCCATGTTTGACCCACTTCAATCTCCTCACAACATTTTGAGCTTTGAGACTTATCTCGTTTATCACATGGGAAATAAATAAGTAAGTAGATTACAACAAATTGAGTAGACTCTTCTGCTTTCTCTAAATATCAGGATTTTTAAAATTCAAAATTCTGCTTATCTTTTCTTTCCAAAATTTCCCAGAAAGTAAAAGAAATGGAGCAAGCAAAGAACTATTATTTATTTTACATGTCAAGATAGTATAACAAGAGCCTCCTTGTAAAATATCTGACACAAAACACCATCAATTTCATATAAATGATATAATCCAAGTAAAAAAGCAATATATTCACATTACAATCATAGGCTATCAAGTATCCCTGTAACCTACCTATCTTTTGACGATGGTCCAACTTAATTACCCTATCGAATTCCACTAGAGAACCCTGAACATCACCTTTGAAAAAAAAAATGTCCGCATTACACAAACCGAAAATGCATACAAAATCATCTACAAAAAAGAAGTTAGAACTAGTATGTGTTATATAAGCTGAAGAAGCATAAGATATACTTGTCGAAAAAGCAGCATTCCTCGTCAAATGGCAACACAAAATTCACGTGCATTGTTACTGTTGATCAAAGCGCCTCAGATTCCAAAAACTGAAGGAATGAACAATCTTCTAGATAATGTTGGTGGTGGGGTTTGGTGGCCATAAATTCCTGAAGGAATGACGGTGAAGAAGAGTAACTTAGAGTAGGTGTTGAATGGAAAAGGGCATAAATATATCGAGGGAGTGACATGTATAGATGGGGGATGGGTCTCACATTGGCAAAGGCAGCGGCGATCTTGATATGAAGGGGACAATGTGTTTCAGCATGATAAAGGAGAGAATATGAGACAATGTGTTTCTACATGGAAGATTGGAGAGTTCTATGGGGTGAAGGGGGCATTTATTGGAACGACACTGTTTTCACAATTAATGCAACAGTGCTTTTCTGGCTCATGCGCAATTACTCTCTTGAATTTTTCAAGATTTCACACCAGTGATATATTGGATGTGTTAGCACTCCACTTATAATATGACTCATTATAACTTAAAAAAAAATCAAGTATTAATAATTTTTTAGCATAACCGACGTGGAAAGACTCTATATCAATAATGTATTGGGAGCTTAAAAAATAAAAGTCTACAAATAGATTTTATATAGGAGCACATGGCACATGTACAGTTAGTCTTTGAGTTGGGTGGTGCGAGCGAGCCACCTGACACTTACCACTGGGCTTACTGCTAATAGAAATGTGTAATTTGTTTTTTTTTATCACTACAATAGATATGCCCATTTGCCACAAACTCTTTTTCCAAAAGTCATGCTGGTTGGAAATAATCAGTTTATCCCACACAAAACTATCACCGAAATAATATTGCATCACTTTTAGCCAAACGACTTGCGGCAAGTGAAAAACAGTGAGTAAAAGTGTTTGTTGCCAAGATAAAGCACCCATGGAAAAAAGTAGAGTGCTACTGCCAAAATTTATTCTTTTCCCATGAAACTCAACAAATATGAAGTAGCTGGCTTATTACAGCCTTTACCCATTCCTCAACAAATATGGCTTGATATGTCTATGGATTTTGTTGAGGGATTGCCTGTGTCAAAAGGATTTGTTGTGGTGATGGTGGTGGTTGATAGGCTATCAAAGTATGCACACTTTTTAGCCTTAAAATTACACCCCTTCACAGTAACGGCAGTTGCTGCATTATTTTTGAATAACATCTTCAACTGCGTGGGATGCGTATCAATATTGTTTCTAATCGACATGCCACTTTTACAAGTTCCTTTCGGAAGGAATTCTTCAAGTTGCAAGAAGCAAAATTCTCTTTTTCCTCAGTTTACTATCCTCAAGCTGATTGTCAAACTAGGGCAGTTGACAAGTGTTTGGAACATTTTTTAAGATATTTCTTGGGTGATAAACCAAGAGGCTAATTTGATTGGCTACCACTTGCAGAATGGTGGTATAACACCACCTGTCGTGCTTCCACAAGAATGACACCATATAAAGTAGTGTATGGTATCCCTCTTGTCAAGTTGCAATAGTATATACTTGAGTTATCTCAAAATCAAGATATGAAGGAACTACTCAAAACCAGGGTGGAGGTTTTAGTAGTCTTGAAGAACAACCTGGTATTAGCTCAAGAAATGATGAAATTGTTTTTTTATAAGAGGCACATTGAAAGGGAGTTTGTGGTGAGTGATTGGGTCTATTTAAGGCTTCAGCCTTATAGACAAAGTTCTCTAGCACTTAAAAGAAATATGAAACTAGCATTAAAATATTTCTCCATTATCTACCTTGCCATCATTTGATGCAGATGGAGAAATTGAGCCTAAACCACAACGGATTCTACAGAAGAGTAGAAAGGTGAACATCAGAGTTTTGATAGAGATTTTGGTTCAATGGCTAGGTGTTGCACGAGAGGAAGCTACGTGGGAGTCATATTAGAAGCTCAAGGAAAAATTTTCCCACGTTGTGGACAAGATGCTTTGAAGGGGGGAGTGTGTAATGAGCA
Source organism: Carya illinoinensis (assembly GCF_018687715.1). Taxonomy (NCBI): domain Eukaryota; kingdom Viridiplantae; phylum Streptophyta; class Magnoliopsida; order Fagales; family Juglandaceae; genus Carya; species Carya illinoinensis. The sequence continues at coordinate 28,137,270 of NC_056759.1, forward strand.
GTTATGGATGTGTCAAGGAGCGGTGTGTGAAGAAGATGCAGTGCAGGAGCAATTTGTGAAGGCTAAACGACAGAAGTTAATGCAGTTAGTTAGTTAATATGTCATACGGGTTGTCGCTGGGGAGGTTTAAGTAGGACAGTGTCGTTTTATCTTGTAAGTAAGGGACTTAAGTGGTGCGACGTCGTTGTGAGTTCGGGTGTTTAATGAAGTAGTAAACGGTGTTGTTTGTAATCAATTTCAACTATAAAAACAGACTCGAATCAATGAAGAGGCCATGCAGAAGTTTATAACTTTCATTCTCTCTTCGCTCTGATTCTCTCCTTCCTTCCTTCCTTCTTCTTCTTCTTCTTCTTCTTCTTCTTCTCTCTCTCATTTCTTGGAGATTGACCATCTCGAAGAAGTCACTGTACGGGCCCATTACACTAACATATCAACGATAATATTGCAACTCCAAAACCACCCTCGCCCCGAGCATCTGCTTCTCATCTGTATCAAGTCCCTTGATCATGCAAATCCTCTCAATCAGGGAATTAAATCCCCTGATTTTTTCTCTCTTACAAATTAGGGCTTTGTATTCCCAATCTCTCACCGCTTTTGTCGCCGTCCTCTCGGGTCCAGCCATTGCCGCTTGGTGCCGCCACGTTAAACCTCAGCATATTCCCGATTCTGCCGATTATTGTTAAGGTAAATCTCTCTCTCAAATCTCTTGATCTCTCCTCTGTTTTACTATATATTTCCTCTCTCTTTCCGTTGGTTTTCGGAATGAGGGGGATGGGCTTCACTGAGTCTTTAAAACTCTTATTGGTGGCAATGAGGCATCAAATTTGTTTGATTAATTTTGCTCATAGCACTTCGTGGAATATATCTATTGTTGGCATCAGTTTCTTGTCTCCATCCCCCTAAACTATCTTCCCTTCTGGGAGTAGTACTGTTTTCTTTTGCATACTGTGTGCTTGAGTTCTTGGGATCTTGCATGAACTAAGCCAACTGGGGTATGTTGAGTATGTAAGTGCTGACAAGAAACAGAGCGAACAAGTTTCTAATCTGGGTTTAAATCATGAAGAGCCTTTTCCTGCAATTTGTAACTCCAAGATAATGGTTGGCAATGTTTTCTTTTCCTATATTCTCCATAATTTACTGCAACCCACCCCCTTCTATTGCTCTGGCAAGAATGATTCGTATAATTCTTATTATTATTAAAAGAGGGAGAGAACAAGTATATCTGAAGAAACCAGTAGAATGCTTTTTTAATGCATTTATTCATTTTCCAGTGTTTTGGAATATAGTCTCTCTTCCACCCATTCTTGGTCTAATCCACTTTTCTAAAATCATGTTTGCTTTCCAGGTTTCGAAAAATTGAAAAAGGATATCTTCGATTTATATCTAAGTCTTGAAAATACTACATAGGTCCCTAAAGGGAACCCAAAACTACTGAGCATTTATCTACTAGATTTACAAATTATTTTCAAGAAACTTTTCACCTCTACCTTCGCATCCAAACCGCACCCTAGGTCCTGGATAATCCTGTCCAGCTTCATTAATGAGCACCTACATTTTTATTTTCCCTTTAGATTCATCATTCACCGTGTCCTTGGCAACTACTAAAAAAATACTGGTTTGGCATGGTAGTACTTTCAAATCCCACAGTTTGTACAAAAGCATCAACCTCCAGTGCAGATTAAACAACATGAGCTAGCTTCTAGGTGTCCTCATCTCATGCTGTTTTCTAAAGGATGATATGAGTACATTCTGGAATTCTGATTTATAGACTATGAGCAACACTTGAAATTTTGTGGCCTAAGGTAGTGCGGACGCCTAGGGGATAGTAGGAAGGGCGTCTATCCAACTCAGATTTATGTTAGAAGACCAGTAGGAGGCGGCTTGCCCTTCGCTCCATTCCAAAGTAAGGTGCGAGTGTCTTGATACCACTTCCTAATTCTTTAAAACTCCATTTCAATGCCAAGTGGCCCACTTTATTATTTTAATGGCTTATAAAAGTAGTTCGTCATAAACCATTGGAATGAAGTTATTTATGAAAAATTCAAAGTAATTAATGTTATATGGATGTTGTTATGATTTGCATTATTTGAAGTTATTTATAAACTCACATTGAGTTCATTAGTGGACGGGGAAAAAAAACGAGATGCCAAAATAGTGATGGTATTAACTGGAAAATGAGATGCCAAATGGTATTAACTTGAGTTTTCTCCATTTTTTATGTATATTTAGTTAAATGGGATTTTCATAGTAGGGGATTTTTTCCTTTATTTTTTTCGTTCACATGGGATTTTCATGGTTGTGGATTTCTTTAATTTTTAGAAAATTGTAAATGCAGTATTCTTCTACCTTCATTTTTTTTCTTTTCTTTCCCTTCAGATGGGATTTCCATTGTAGTGGATTTCTTTGATTTTTGAAAAACTGTAAACACAGTCTTCAACCTTCAAATTTTTCCTTCAAATGGGATTTCCATGGTCGTATGTTTTCTTGGTTTTTGGAAGACTGTAAACAGTTTTCCGTTAAATGGGATCTCCTTCTAATTTTTTTTCTTCTTTTTTAGTTTTTTAACTTTGCCGCTCAGTTTCAGAATCCCAAATTAAATTAAACGAGTCGTTTTACTATAGATCACGACTGCAAAACGTCTGCACAAGCCGACTGCATTAGAGTTTTCCAAAATACTGTGCAAACTCTTTGTAAAAGTCCAGTTCGTATGAAAAGAACAGATCTTTCTTTCTTTCCAAGATTTGCTCAGTTTGCTTCCTATGCAGATATGTTCTCTCTTAATAGGGAACGACCCCTGTGCTACGTACGTACCGGCTTCTCCATTAATGCCAAGTTTCCACCTTACCTAATCTACGAAATACTTCTCCTACTCCCAATAAAGCCTCTATTGCGTTTCCAGTGCCTTTCCCATCAATACCGTGCTCTGATCAACAGTCCATTTTTCATTACGGAGCATCTCGAGAGCTCCAAGGCGACCGATAGGGAACGCGCTCTCATTGCATTGGAATGCGACATCGTTCGGCCAGATTGCTGCTCGGTACCCTTCCACGATGACGATCGTTTTGGCAGGGCCGTGCAGTTATACTATCCGCTGCCGCTGCGACATCGAGAAATACAACTCGTGGGCTATTCCAATGGCCTGGTTACCCTCCATGACAGTGACTATGTGATTGTCATTTGGAATCCATTGATCCGGAAATACAAGCAACTTCCATTTGAACCGATAGAAAACCCCCATGGTTCAAATGCCCATAGGTTGCCCAGCTTAGCATTCGGTCACGACGTTGTTAACGATGACTACAAGGTTTTCAGAATTGTGCAATTTAAAGAAAGATATGTGGATGGATTGGCGTCTGAAGTGAAGGTATATAGCTTGAGAGCGCAGTCTTGGAAGAGGATTAACGACGAATGGCCTACTAAATTCTTCAGCGTTATTTCAGATTCAGCATCCTTAAATGGTGCTTTGCACTGGTTTGTTGGTCCTTTTGATATAGAACATAACCGCCAGCTCCTTATAGGTTTCGATCTCGCTACTGAGAAGTTTCGGGAGTATGCAATTCCTATTGAACAAGATAATGAGTCGGAACACAGTTTGGGGGTTTTGGGAGATTGGCTGTGTGTTTGTCAAAATGTTTATGCGACGCATAGCCATTTTTGGGTGATGAAGGAGTACGGGGTGGAGAGCTCCTGGACTCGGCTTTATACCATATCATTACTAGGAGTTGCGAACTCTTGGAAGATTCGGTGCTGCAAGCCTTTAGCGCTTTCAAAAAACGGCGAGAAGGTCCTGGTGCAGCCTGACGATAAGAAGCCCTTCTGGTACGACATGAAAGAGAAGAGAATTGAGAAAGTTGGGATTTCTCCGCTGCCCTGTGGGTTTGAGACAGCCATTTGTGTGGAAAGCCTTGTTCTTCTCGATGGTGATAGGTAAACGGGCAATTGCGGAAACTGCTCTCTCTCTCTCTCTCTCTGAAAAGTTACATACGGGAATAAATATACTTGGCTTCAAGATTGTTGTACAGGTGAATTTCCATCTATATACAACATACGCATGCAGGATTTGATAATTCATGATTACAAAAAAAGGAAAATGGAACTCGTGTACTCTTGTGGGCTATTCCCTTTTCTTTCCTCGTTCAACACTTGAGACTCATCACATTTATAAATAGTGCCAGGATTGTTGCATCTTGCATATGATAAGTGTCTTGGGTTTTGACGATCAGCTGGGTCTTGCCATGCCTGTATGCCTTAGTGCAATGACTTTTAACTGGCATGAATAGTTAATAGTTCCTTACAAGAAGAATTTTGCATGATGGGTAACGCCAGATATAATTATTACTTCTGCAAGTGCTATACATTCTTTTTAAAAGAGTAGAGTTTATTGTTAATTTTTTATTTATATAAATTTTATATTTATTCAATTTTTTAAATGAATGCGCAGCATTAGACACTATAATTATAAATATTATTTCTTTTTCTTTTTTTCACATCCGCGGCACGAAACCAATCCAGGGTGGCTATAGAAGCAGCACCGAGGACCACTAGTCAGCTCCCAAAGAACCTCATCCTGTGGCTTGCAAAAAAATAAAGATGAGTCGAATGATATGAATCTTTTATGATATATTGAAAGAATAAAATAAATAAATAAAGATTACCTGATGAATTAACTCAATTTCTATTATTCTTTTAATAGCTGACAGTATTAAAAAACTATTATTCTTTTAATATCACGTTGTATTAGAGTGGTAGAATTTACTTGTAACAACCGGGTCCAATAACAAGCCTAAAATCTTTTTAAGGTTAATATGTGTGAGAAGCTCACTTGATTATTTTAACGAGAAATTTCGAAATAGATTAGGAGCCCAAAATTTATTTCGGCGGGATATAGATTTTTGTTAGGCTTCTATATTTCTCCACCATATATTCTATATTGTTGTGCCTTAAGCTGCCCTGAAAATAAACACAAAATAGATAGAGATAATATTTAAGTAGTTCGGCAATTTGCCTACGTCCACTGAGCAGAAACACTATATTCAAAACAACTCTATCTCAAATGGCACACTACACACACTTCTCACACTTCTCTCTCTCAATGGGATGATTTTTCCTTCATATGACCTCTCCTATTTATAGGAGAGGCTGAACCCATCTCCCTCCACATATGTGCTGGAATGCATAAGCTAAACACTCAATGAAAGCACATGTGAGGAACATCATCATGTGAATTGGACACTACCAACACATGGGCACTCATAGTGGATGGCACACATGGGCAAAGTATGGACAACACATGGGGGGACCCTTCAACAATCACCCCCTTTACCCAAGTGTGTCATACTTAGACTACTACATATTGTATCCTTCCAATGATTGCACCCCTCTATCGAAATGTTCGTTTGCCATAAGAGATCTCTGCTATCAAATGCGCCCTAAGGCGCCAATGCACCCGTAGGTGCTCAGCAGTATGAGATATTAATCAAGTCCAAACAGTGTTGGAACTTGATCCCAGTGACGACTTTTGTCAACATATCTGCTGGATTATCTTCAGTGCCAATCTTCTGAAGTAGAATGTCCCCTTCTTCCAATATCTCACGTACGAAGTGGAAACGGACATCTATATGCTTTGTTCGAAAGTGATATACTTGATTTTTGGCCAGATGAATTGCACTCTGACTGTCACAGTAAACGGTAACCTCTTGCTGCTTAAAGCCCAAGTCTGTTACCAATCCCTGTAACCAAATGGCTTCTTTCAACGCTTCTGTTACAGCCATGTATTCAGTCTCAGTTGATGATAGTGCAATTGTCAACTGCAAAGTTGATCGCCAACTAACTGGTCCTCCAGCCATAGTGAACACATATCCAGTTGTCGATCGGCGTTTGTCAAGATCACCTGCATAGTCTGAGTCAACATACCCAGTTACTAGACTATCTTCACTCTTCTCTAACTTCAAACCAATATCTACGATTCCTAAAATGTACCGTAGAATCCACTTAGCCGCATGCCAATGAGTCTTTCCAGGATTATGCATATAACGGCTAATTAAGCTAACGGCCTGGGAGATATCAGGTCGTGTACACACCATGGCATACATTAAGCTTCCTACAACACTTGCATATGGGACATTTCTCATGTAGTCCCGCTTTTCATCAGTTTTAAAAGACTGCAATACACTGAGCTTGAAATATGGGGCCATTGGAGTACTCACCGGCTTCGTCTTTGAGTCGATGTTGAAGCGTTGCAGTATTCTCTTCAGATACTGCTTCTGAGTAAGGTGAACTGTACCTTTCACCCTATCTCTGCTGATCTCCATCCCTAGTATTCTTCGAGCTTCTCCCAGATCTTTCATGTCAAACTCACGACTTAACTGAGTTTTTAAGCGATCTATCTTCCCCTTGCTTTTACATGCAATTAACATATCATCTACATATAAAAGCAAATAAATGAAAGATCCATCTGCAAGTTTTCTGAAATATACACAATGATCATATTGGCAACGAGTGTATTTCAGACCCATCATAAAGCGGTCAAACCGCTTATATCATTGCCGAGGTGACTGCTTCAAGCCATAGAGAGACTGCTTCAGACTGCATACCCAGTTTTCTTTGCCAGCTTCTTTGAATCCTTCTGGTTGAGACAGATAAATCTCCTCTTCCAGATCACCATGTAAGAAAGCTGTCTTTACATCAAGCTGTGCTAACTCAAGGTCATATTGTGTAACCAAAGCTAGCAATATCCGAATGGATGAATGCTTCACAACAAGAGAGAATACTTCACTGTAGTCAATTCCCTCTGTCTGAGCGTAGCCCTTGGCTACCAACCTAGCTTTGTATCGCACTCCATTCTTAGCAGCTTGATCATCTTTCTGATTGAAGATCCACTTACAACCAATTGTCTTCTTTCCCTTTGGAAGCGGCACAAGCTCCCAAGTCTGGTTCTGGTGAAGAGACTGCATCTCTTCATTCATTGCCTTTGTCCATTTAACTTGTTCACTGGACTGTATGGCTTCTCTGTAAGTGGTTGGGATCTCACCCCCTTCAGCTGGTAGTGCATATGTCACATAGTTTGTATAACGTGACGGTACACGTTTCTCTCTTCTTGGTCTGTTGGTTGCTATTGATTCAGGTTGTATTGGAGGTACTGTGACTAGACTATCAACCTCATCTTGTCCGTGCTCTCCATTTGTTTCTCCTGAATCCTTTCGAGTGGAAAACTCCACCTTTTGCGAATCACCAGGTGTTTCACTATCATGGCTGCATTCACGGGAATCTCTATGCTTATGTGACTTAAGCAACTCAGATTCGTTGAAGGTAACATCTCTACTGATGATCACCTTTTTAGACTCTATGCACCAGAGTCTATACCCTTTTACACCAGTACTAAAGCCCAAGAATTTTGCTTTCTTAACTCTAGGATCAAGCTTACTCTCTTTAGCGTGATAGTAAGTAGGACATCCGAAAACGTGTAAAGAGTTATAATCAGTAGCATGTGTACCTCTCCACATTTCAGTGGGTGTCTTCCCGTCATTGGCAGATGCGGGTAGTCGGTTGATGAGGTGGCAGGCATATGTCACAGCTTCAGCCCAAAATTGTTTACTGAATTTAGCATCCAGCAACATACATCGCACTTTCTCTAGTAAAGTACGATTCATTCGTTCTGCCACACCATTCTGTTGCGGCGTACCTCGTACTGTGAAGTGTCTGACAATTCCCTCTCTTCGGCATACTTCCATGAAGGGGTCTGAAGTGTACTCACCTCCATTATCAGATCTGAGCCGCTTGATCTTCCTGCCGGTCTGAGTCTCAACCACTTTCTTCCAATCAAGGAAAATTTACAGCACTTCATCTTTATTCTTCATCATATATACCCACACACGACGAGAATAATCATCTACAAAAGTTACAAACCAATGTTTACCTCCCAAAGATGCATTTTGGGTAGGTCCCCAAACATCAGAGTGCACATAGTCAAGTATTCCCTGTGTATTGTGTACTGCGGTTCCAAACTTGATCCGCCTCTGCTTCCTCAATACACAGTGCTCACAGAAAGACAGTTTACCAGTCTTGGCACCTTTGAGTAAGTCTTGCTTCACCAGTGTTTGCAAAGCTTTTTCTCCTGCGTGTCCCATACGCATATGCCACAGACTGGAGGTGTCATCATCAGTCTCATCTAGCTTCTCACAGCCTGTGGAAGCTCTTCCAGCAACAGTACTTCCTTGCAAGAAGTACAAGTTTCCTCGCCTCAAACCCTTCATAGCCACCTAAACTCCCATTAGTACTTTGAGAGTTCCATCTTCAATGGTGATTCTGAATCCCTTTGAATCCAGAGCTCCCAGTGAGATGAGATTCTTCCGCAAGTCCGAAACGTACCGAACTTCTGTTAGAGTCTTGACGCTGCCATCGTACAGCTTTAACCGAATGCTACCCATTCCCTGAGTCTTACAGGCACTATCATTGCCCATAAGTACTGCTCCACCTTCAATCTTTGTGAAGTCAGTAAACCAGTCCCGATTGGGACACATGTGATAGGTACATCCAGAATCCATAATCCATTCATCGGAATGACAAATGGATGATGAACTTATCAAGGAAAAATCTGAATCATCATCTCTGTCCACGACATTGGCTGTGGTGGGTTGATTCTGCTGTTGTCCCTTCAGCTTGGGACAATCCTTCTTCCAGTGTCCTTTGTTGTGACAAAAGGAACACTCGTCTCTGGCGAGCTTTCTTCCGACTGATGAACCACGTGATGTGGCTCGGGTTTTCGATTGAAAACCTTTCTTCTTTCCGGGATACCTTAACTGGGGTCTCCCTCTTGCTGTTAGCGCTTCACTTGATGTATCTTGTTGTACCTGTTTATCTTTTATCCGGTACTCATTGCTAATTAAAGAGCTAGATACATCTTCAAAACTAATCTTTTCCTTCCCATACAATAGAGTAGTAATCAAATGCTCATATGTATCAGGCAAGGAATTTAGCAAAAGTAAAGCTTTATCTTCATCTTCGATTTTAACATCTAAATTTAACAAATCAGTAAGAATTTGGTTGTAACTATTTAGATGTTCAGTCATTGAAATACCTTCACGAAATTGGAATCTGAAAAGCTTCTTCTTCAAGTGTAAACGGCTCTCAATGCTCTTCTTCATGAACTTATCCTCCAATTTCTGCCAAAGTACCCTATCATCTGTCTCTCTCATAACAAAATACTTTTGTTCTTTGGTAAGGCATAACCGGATTGTACTACAAGCTTGAGTATTAAGCTTCTTCCAACCCTGATCAGTCATATCGTCTGGCTTTCCTTCCAACGCAATATCCAACTCTTGTTGGATCAAAACGTCCATGACTTCACACTGCCACATGCCGAAGTTGCTTGTTCCATCGAACTTCTCAACTTCAAACTTGGCATTTGACACGGTGGACCGACGTCCAGAGCTACTGGCATTTTTAGAGCCCCTATCTCTTCCAGATCTTTCCATTTGAATTTAGAAAATTTAGACACAAAATTTCAAAATTCTAACCGTACGGATGAGTCCGGAATGATCCAAATAGTTGGAAAGCACTATTTGATCGTTGAAATCGGACTCCAGATGGCTTAGATCAAGCCCAAAATGGATCTGAAAAACGGACGGTTCTGATCTGTCTGGTGCTTGGGATACAGCAGATGCACGCGCCGATCTTCTAGGAGCGCGTGTGGGCTCCTCCGATGTTCATTTTCGATGCCGTTTACGGCAACGGATCCGTCTTGACGAGAGGAACGTTGTGGTGTGATCAAAAGTTGATTTCGATCAACTGCAATTTTCTGGGTAGCATGAACCGAAGCTCTGATGAATTTTTACCGTAGAAATAAATAGTACCTCACTAAGTCAGTTCCCAGGAAAGATTGGAGGGTCACAATGGACACACTTAAAATTTTCAATCTCCTAGACAGAACCTCCTTAGACTGTACGTATCCACACTACCACACCAAAACTCCACCCCACAAAAAGAACCTAATTGGCTCTGATACCAATTGTTGTGCCTTAAGCTGCCCTGAAAATAAACACAAAATAGATAGAGATAATATTTAAGTAGTTCGGCAATTTGCCTACGTCCACTGAGCGGAAACACTATATTCAAAACAACTCTATCTCAAATGGCACACTACACACACTTCTCACACTTCTCTCTCTCAATGGGATGATTTTCCCTTCATATGACCTCTCCTATTTATAGGAGAGGCTGAACCCATCTCCCTCCACATATGTGCTGGAATGCACAAGCGAAACACTCAATGAAAGCACATGTGAGGAACATCATCATGTGAATTGAACACTACCAACACATGGGCACTCATAGTGGACAGCACACATGGGTAAAGTATGGACAACACGTGGGGGGACCCTTCAACACATATATGCTTCAGAGTTAAGCTTCGATGCGAATGATGGAAAGCTTTTGAGTGCCAACTCCATCAAGTTATCATAGAGAATCTGGATGAAGCACCTGCAATAGGCGCTGAGGTACCAAACGATTTTTTCAAATCTGTATTTATGAAACCTGTTTGATTTGAGTCTTCAGTTATCCCTTTTCCCTTCCTTGATTCCATAAACTGCATTGGTTGTGCTGGTTGCTCTGAAATTTCCATTCCATCACTTGTACTCGAATTATTGTTCGCTGCATTGACGGTAAAAGGAGTCGTGTGAGATGGATAGATTAATGTGGTAGATATATCCATTTGTGAACTATTGAACAAAATATCAGAGTGCACAAGTGTTTAAGAAAAGGCCTCAATGAAATAACCTCTCTTCAATGTGACTTTTGGTATATTATTTTCCACACTTTACAGAGCAATACAGTGAGATATTTATAGAGTACATTCCTATCAACTATTGGTCCACCTGTACCTTCGGTTATGAATAATTTCCTTCTAGAATTTAGGCACTACATCAGAGGCGTGTGTCTGTATTAGAGGTGATTTCTCTATGTTCAGATTATGGTGTTGGTCTTCCTATGAGACATCTCTGTTGATTGCCTTGTTAGCCCCCCTTGATGCAAGAGGCACTTGAGTGAGAGTAAGGCTTGATCGTAGTTGTGAAAACCAAGCTGAAGACAAAAGGCTTGGTAAAAATGTCAGTGAGTTGATCTTTGCTGGAAATAAAAGATACACGAAGTGTTTTAGCAGCCACTCGTTTTCTAACAAAGTGATAGTCAAGTTCCAAATATTTAGTGCGAGCATGCAAAAGTGGGTTGAGAGAAAGATATGTAACACCCAAGTTATCACACCACAATGTGGGTACTTCTTCTAGAAAAACACACAATTCTTGTAAAAGAGATTGTAACCACAGAATCTCACAAGTACTATTTGCCATAGCCTATACTCGACTTCAGTTGAAGACCGAGCTATAGTGGGCTATTTCTTGGAGCCCCAAGAAATAAGATGAGAACCAAGATAAATAGAATATTCTCCCGTGGACTTACAGTCATCTGGGCACCCGACCCAATTAGCATCGGAGAAAGTAAATAACTTAAGAGAAGATTTTAAATGAAGACCAAGATTTTTGTGAGCTGAAGATAATGAAGTATACATTTTACAGCTTACCAGTGGGACAAACGTGGGTAATGCATGAATTGACACACTTTGTTGATAGCAAATGAGATGTCGGGACGAGTAAAAGCCAAATACTGTAAACTACCTACAATGCTTCTATACAAACGAGGGTCATCAAAGGTAGGATCATCAAGAGCAGTTAATTTTATAGAAGCTGAAAGAGGAGTTGAAATAGGTTTAGACTAATGCATGTTTGTACGAGTGAGCAAGTCTGAAATATACTTGGACCGAGACAAGTAAAGACAAGATTCATTTCGGATGACCTCTATGCCTAAAAAATAATGTAATGGTCCAAGATCCTTGATAGGGAAAAAGACATGTGAAATTCCCAATGTACCCCTGTAAAACTACGAAATTGTCTACCAATTTTCTTGAACAAATAGGTTAGATCTCAATTATCAAGATTATGAAACGAATCAAATACTTTAAAATAAATAATCAAACTTGCAAGACACAATGATTGGTTACGAAGGAAAACCCTTTAAAGAACTCTTTAAAGGTAAAACCCTAGGGGGTAGCCAAACCCAGGAAAATCAATCTTATTATTTGAAGAACAATTACAAGTAATAATCAATTACAAAACCTTTGCAATTCGACTCTCTTACTTGCCTAGACAAACGACCCATTTGTTTTCTACCGCAATAGCAGCCAGAACCTCTGGCGATCTTCAAATATTGACTTCCCTTCTGGAACTCCAGAGGCTGAAATTCAATCGATGTTGCTTCGCACTCAAAGCACGATCACACTCAAGAAGATATGAAAAATCTCATGAAAATTCTCAAGTGAATTTTCTCTCATAAACACTTAGAATCTCCTCTGTAAAATTCATGGCTTGAAGTCCTTGAAGAGATACAAAACCGAATCCCTTTAAATAGAAGGTCTGAAAAGAGTTCTAGTTGCAGTAGGACTCTGCTGACGGTTAGCAACAGAAGCAAAAACGCGTCCCGACGGACTGCTAACATTTCGTGATAACTTCTTCTGATATAGACTAAACTCTGTTCAGATTTCTTCTGGATAAGTGCAATGCTATCAGAACTTGATTTTGACTTCAGGGACTTATCTAAACAACTCCTAAGACTTCTAGATAGACTCAATATTATTTAGATACAAATTAATACTTATTTTACATTCATCCAAAATTAATCAAATAATGATAAGATAAACCTTATCATTCATCCAAATTTAATCAAATAATGATAAGATAAACCTTATCATTTAGTCATCTAATCCTAGCCAATTTTTGCCTTTACAACACGTAAGCACGAATAAATTGAGATGTTAACACAAAGTTTGAACAAGTGACAACAATATCATCAACATAGATTAAAACATAAATGAACTCAGATTTATTTTTAAGAATAAACAGAGAGTCTGATTTAGAAGTAGTAAAACCAAGAGCGAGCAAATGATCTGAGATCTTAGAGAACCAAGCTCAAGAGCTTGCTTTAAGCCATAGATTGATTTTCCTAACTTATATACGTGGTGAGGGAGTTCGAGATTGACAAATCTAGGAGACTGCTGCATGTAGGCATCATCTTCAAGGTCGCCATGAAGAAATGCGTTCTGAATGTCTAGTTGGTGTAGGCGCCATTTATGGGTAACTGTAAGTGATAGAAGGAGACGGATGGTTACTGGTTTTACAATCGGACTGAAGGTTTCCTTGTAATCAAGACCGGGTTGTTGATGGAAGCCCTTGGCAATAAGGCAAGCCTTGCGTCGCTCAAGAGACCCATCTGCCCTACGTTTTGTTCTCAAAACCAACTTGGAGCTGAGTAAATTGTAGGTGGAAGAGAAGGGTACAAGGTCCCATGTCTAATTTTGTAGAAGAGCATCAAATTCAACAGCCATGACAGCCCTCCATTCTAGGAACCGAGTTGCCTCTGTATATGAGGTTCGTTCTTCAGGTATAGAAGAAGAAACAGAGAGGGTGGGTTTTTTATTTGAGCTACTAGTTTGAGTGAGGGAAGTGCATGTTTCACTGGCCATGGGATGGTGCCATCAGTTCTTACACGAGGACAATAGGTATGAGTTTTGGCACGAGTTAGCATTGGGTGATGAGAAGGATTTGGTTCGGCAGAGGAGGATGACGGCGTGCTGGAAAAGTTGTTAGGTTTAGTGGAATTGGATGAAGCTGGGCTACTGGATGTGTTTGGATTGGCCATGCAAGTGTGTGGACTTTGGTAAGCAGTTGGGCTGGGCGGGCTTAGGTAGACATTTGGACTGGACGGGCTTGTGCTTGTGTGTGGACTGGAAGTGTTTGGACGTGTAGGTGTTTGAGATGCAAATTCAAATTGTGACTTCTGACCATTTACTGGACTTTTGTAGGTGAGTGAAGGGAAATTTGGATCAGGCTGGATGTGAATAAATGGATTGAATGGAGGTGAAGTAGGCTGAGGGGCAAATTGAGATATTGATGGAGTGATAGATTGGGCCGTGGTGAGAAAAGGGTATGTGGACTCATCAAAGTGAACATCTCGGGATATGTACGTTCAGCCCGTAGGCAAGTGGAGACAACAATAGCCTTTATGATAGGGACTATATCCCATAAAGATACAAAGTTGTGACCGAAAATCCATTTTGTGGCAATTAAAAGGACGAAGATTTTGCCAACAAGCTACCCCAAAAACACGTAAAAATTTGTAGTCAGGGAATTTTTTGAAAAGAACCTCAAAAGGAGATTTGTCCAAGAGGATGAGAGTGGGCATTATATTTATTAGATATATTGAAGTTTGGAAAGCTTCAGACCAATATTTATGAGGAGCTGAAACATGGGCAAGTAGAGACAAACCGGTCTCAACTATGTGACGATGACGCCACTCAATAATTCCATTTTGAGCATGAGAGTATGGGCACGTGATGTGGTAGGTTATACCACACGACTGAAAAATTGGACGAAGGGGTCGAAATTCACCACCCCAATTCGTTTGGACCAAAACAACATTGGTGGAAAAGGTGTTAGTCATGTAACATAGAAAAGCTAAAAAAATGGTGGAAAAATTGGACTTAGTTTGAAAAGGAAAACTCTAAATATATTTTGAAAAATCATCAACAATGGAAAGATAAAAGCGACAAACATTTGAGGAGAGCACTAATGCAGGTCCCCAAACGTCTAAAAACAAAAGTTGAAACTGCTTAGAAGAATGAGAAGGAGATGGAGAATGAGGTAATGCATGAGATTTAGCCTAAGAACAAGCTGAACAAGTATGAGATGCAGATTTGTTTATTACAGGAAGTTGAAATCTACGAATGGTGAGTGAAGTAGTTTGTGATGACAGGTGGTTGAGATGAGCATGCCAATGTTGAGAGGAGGTACATTGACCAAGGAAGGCTTGAGGAGATGGTTCGGGTAAGGATGAGGACGGACGAGAAGAACATAAAGACCATCCTTAACGGGACCTTGAAGCAGCACCTCCTTGGTTTGTAGATCATTCACAAGAAAATAAGAATAAGGAAACTCAAAGAAAACAGGATTATCAAGACAAAATTGACGAACAGAAAGTAAATTCTTAGTAATCAAAGGAACATGCAAAAGTTGATTGAGAATATAAGTTCCAGAAGTAGTGGTGAGATGAGCGGAACCAGTGTTGTGAATGGGAAGAGTTGTGCCATAACCAATGCTGACTTGCATGGGACCTTGATACGCCTTAGAGTCCAAGTTAAGATTTTCAAAATCTGCAATGAAATGATTGGTAGCAATAGTGTTCGGGAACCAGTAATTGGGGGAAGAACCAGTAGGCTGTAGAGAGGTGAAATTTGATGTAAGTGATGAGGGGGTGAGGCCTGATAAGATTGATTAAGGCGATTAAAATAAGTAAGGGCCGTGTGACCCACTTTTTGGCATATTTGACAAAAGGGCCTTGAGTCAGGTTGAGAGGAATAAGGGGGAGTATATTGGGCCGAAGGAAGACCACGGCATGTTCCTCTACCACGGCACCCACCACGGGACGCATTGTTCCTCCCACATTGGTACTACCGAGAAACCATTTTAGTAGCATAAGCATTTGCAGAAATGGTGGTGGTGGAAGACAAAAGGTTTTGATTTTGATGGACTAAACAAGATTCATGGTTTAAGAGATAACTAAAAATCTGCTGAGGAGAGAGAGATTCTGGACTAGTAGTTATGGAAGTGATTATGGACTCATATTCTGACCCTAACCCAACAAGAAGATACACAATGAACTGAGCAGAGGATATGGATTGACCAGTGATGACTTGCATAATTCAATATATTTTATCACTCTTAACTTTAAATTTTCATTTAATTTTATTTATTTTTGTGATTTTAGACTTCATTATTATCATTTAAATTTTATTTTAGATTTGAAGAAATTGAAGATCTTAATTTTAGCAGTCCATCATCTAGAAACTTTCTCTCATTTAATGAAGAGTTAGAAACTTTGAAAAATAAAAGTCAAGAGAGAATTAGACACTAAACGTATGCTTGAGTGAGATTTGAAGTTAAAGGTTTGACTTGACAAAAGGCAAGATGTCGCATGGATGGAAGGCTTTTGGACGCGAGATGCATGCATGGATGAAAGTGAAGATTGAAATTCAAAATAGGAAAGTGAAGTGAGTGGGGGTTGAAGCAATTATTTTACCTACTACCATGTAGGACGTGTAGGTGCAATAAACAAGACAAAAAAAAAAAAAAAACAAAAAGGATGAAAAAGAAAAGAAGTCCTTAAAAATATTTTCTTTATCATGTGCAAGCTGGACTCATGTACGCTAGGCTAGCAAGTGACACGTAGGACAAAAAACTTATTTAAGCAACACGCAAGCTGACGAACGCAACCCAGTAGGAAAATTTGAATTTTGGACACTAGCATGAGTTACGGATATACACAAAAGAGATTTATCGGTTTGTGACTTGGAGAACTCTGAGAGGTAGCTGACGGAAAGGAACATTGAAGAAACTTTGAAGAACGACACTGTGCGACTGCGAGAAGCATTTTTCAGTCTTCATTTTCCTTCCATTATTCTCATAAAAAAATTATAGGGAATTCATTTATGTTGAATTTAATTTTTAGTATGAACTAAATTTTCTTTATTCTAAGAAAATGATGTAATCTAGTTCCAAACTATACTTGATTTTCTATGTTAATTTGAAGTAATTCTCTTTCATGTTTGTCTGATTTATTCTAAGATTATTGCTTCTAATTAACTGGCCATTAATTAGATGATTTTGATCTTATGATTTGCTATCGAAAGAGAGAATTATAGGATAGATATTAGATATTTTGGCATAGGTAAATATAGAGATTGAAAGACTTGTATGAACCTATGTAGTATTTAAATTATTGGTCTTATTGCTTTCTTGCTTTATTAACTTGCACACTCTTGTGTAAAATGATGAACAAGAATATTTCCAATTGACTATCGAAAGAGGCTTTTGGATGAATTTGGAGATTTGCTAACAAACAGAGAGAATTAAATTCAATTAGTGAAATGAGTAAAGTACAATGAATGATTAGGTGAAATCGATTTCCTAGAACTTTTCTTCTCATTAATTTGATCATCGAACATCATTTTTCTTTTCCTTTGCGTATTTTTCTTTGAATTGATTTTATTTTAAATTGCAATTACAAAAATCTTAGTGACTTCTCTAGATAAAGTCGAGATTAGTATAATTTCGGTATTTGTCAAAAGTAAGTTACCAATCCCTGAAGACGATACTATTCTCCTCACTTTACTATAAAACTATGATACTATGTACTTGTAATTTTGCACCGATCAACCAGCGGCACTGAGCGAGGCAGAGAGGGTTTGAGCCTTGTTATAATAATCTGTGATGGATTCAGTGCCCTTTTCCAAAGTCGCAAGTTTATAGTGCGATTAAAAGAGATGAGCAGATGAGTGAGCCGTATAAATGCTCTATAACGTGGACCAGACCTCAGCCGAATTACTACAATTCAATACCTGCTCAAGGATGGTATCCGAAAGAGAGGAATTAAGAGCAGAGATGATGAGTTGATCTTGAAACACCCATCAAGTGTACACGGGGTTCACAAAGTTATCAACCATCTGAGGGGGAGGAGTAGAAGAACCATCAACATGAGAATATAGTTTATGACCCTTCAGGAAATCAACAATTTGTGCTTTCCAGAGAAGATAATTATCTTTAGAAAGCTTGATGTTGATGGAGTAATTAGCAACGGATATTGTGGTGAAGGTAGGAACAGGGGTGGGAGCAGGAGGTGGAGTGGGTGGGGAAAATGATGAGTCATTCTCAGAGGTGGGGTTGATAGACTCCATGAAAGAATAAATAGAGGAACAATATTAGAAGGATGGGAAAATGGGGAAGGTGAAAGAGAGGAAAAAAAAAAATTGAAGGAAAAAGGCGTTAGCCATGGCTAGCTTTAGATACCATATTGAACAAAGTATCAGAGTGCACAAGTGTTTGAGAAAAGGCCTCAATGAAATACCTCTCTTCAATGTGACTTTCGGTATATTATTTTCCACACTTTATGGAGTAATACAGTGAGCTATTTATAGAGTACATTCCTATCAACTATTGGTCCAGCTATACATTTGGTTATGAATAATTTCCTTCTAGAATTTACAAGGCACTATAGCAGAGGCGTGTGTGTATTGGAGGTGATTTCTCTATGGTCAGATTATGGTGTTGGGCTTCCTGTGAGACATCTCTGTTGATTGCCTTATCATGAACCCTAAGTGCTTAAGGTAGCTGAAAGGTTAAGCCCTTGTGTATTGCCCGAATTGTCATCATCTTTTGAACTAGTCCCCAAATTTGTCATTCTATGATTAAATGTTTGTCCTTTTTGGGGTGCACTGCTATTTCCCGAACTATAAGTTTCAGCTCTTATCCATGCTCCATATATATGGTAGCTGTGAGGGTATCGTTTTCAGGAAAGAACAGAAAGTCTGTGAATGTCCCAAGATACTACATGCATAGCAGAAATCTAATAATCTTTCATACTTGAAAGAAACCCAATTGTCTATATTATAATCTCTAGGAAGCCAGAAACCTTGTTTCAGTAGGTTAGTAACATCAATCTCCACTTTAATTCAAATAAACGTTTTGCACGCTATACCAAATTGTGGATCAACTTCCACCTCCATTAGATTCCTCAATGCTTTCCCAATTTTGATGTCATTATCTTTTGTCATGTGGTCTAATGGAAGGCCATGTATTTGAATAAAGAAAACAAAAGTGTTGAGACTTATCTCATACCATGTGGAACCTGCTGGCCATGGTTTGAGGATGAGTAAGTGCCTTTTGAAGTTCCATGGGGCTTGGTTGAGAATTCTTTGCTTATCCCTCACTTTCTGGAATGTGAAACGGAAGAGGTTGATGTCAAGGTCTTCAATATGGAATTTCTTGATGAAGTTCCAAGTAGCTTTAAAACTTGCATGTAGAGAGATTTTATTCAAAGGATGAGGTGCTACAATTGTAACACCTGGGTCCAGTACCCAACTGCTTTCTAAAAGTTTTGAGGTTTATACGGACAAGAAGTCCACTTGAGGTTTACGAGTATTGTTGGAAGGGACTACGAGCCCAAATTTTATTTTATTTTTTAATTTTTGGCGAGTATCCAATAATTTTATTGGGCTTGCTAAGTAGGTTTAAATCTTTAAATATTTTGGGTTAGGAGAAATATTTTATTGGGCCGAGAAAATTAGTGGGACAGGTTAGAATATTTTTTTTAGAGGTTGAATAGAGATCCAAATTCAAGAAAAAAGCCTCTGTCCAAAGCGCAAGCCGTGAGAATACTTCAGGTTCTAGTCTTTACGCCATGCATGTCTCCACACCTATTTTCCATGCCATGCACGTCTCTACCCTTCTAGGGTTTGCTACACAGTAAGGGTGCAACCCGACCAACACGATTCGTGTTTGGGTTTGACCCGACCCGAATCCAGAATAGAGCAGCCCAATTGGCCCAACCCAATCCAAGATTGGGGTCTTATTTTTTTTTTTTTTATTATTATTTTTCCCCGACTCTCTATCTCTTGGTCTATCTCACACTTAAAACCAGAAATCCAAAGCTGCCCCCCCAACCACCAAACCAAAGAATCACATGCCAAAAACACCAGAAAATACAGGAAAAGCTCATGGAAAGTAGAACTCTCAACCATGAAGTGGATACGGTGTCAAATTTTAGATGAACTGAGGTTTTGGTTTGTGAGAAAAGATTGTGGAGATGAAAACAGAAGAGATGAATTGGAAATACTTTCATGAATTAATTGAATGAATTAATTACAGAGTACTTGAACTATATTTATACAAGGCAAAATGAGAAATAACAGACTAACTATAATAACTAACTCTTCTTCTCCTGTTCCAGTTTAACACGTGTAGCTTTAGATTTTAACTCCATTTGTTCAATCCGTGTGGCTATATTCCAACACCCCCCCTCAAGATGAACATGTATATTTAGGATGTTCATCTTGCGAAGAGTATGATGAAATGGAAGAGAGCCTAGAGGCTTTGCTAAAATATCTGCCATTTGTAATCTTGAAGGGACATGGAAGGGCTTGATGATATTTTGTTGCAACTTCTCTTTAATAAGTTGACAGTCTATCTATATGTGATTTGTTCTCTCGTGTTGGACTGGATTTGTTGCAATGGATAATAATGATTTACTGTCTGTATAAACCAAAGTTGGCTGCTTGTGGTTAATACTTAGGTCCTGCAGTGCATAAAGGAGCAATTGAATCTCACAAGCTGTTGAAGCAAGGGCCCTATATTATGCTTCTGCAGAAGATCTGCTGATTGTAGCTTGCTTTTTACTCTTATATAAAATTAATGAATCACCCAAGAAGATGGCAAAACCTGTTACACTCCGTTGAGTGTCAATACACCCTACCTAGTTCCTGTCTGAGAAAGCCTTGAGATGCAATTCTAATGAAACTGGGAAGAATAATCCTTGTCCAGGGTTGCCTTCAAATACCTGAGAACTTGAATGGTTGCTTGGTAATGACTAACAACTGGTTTGGCTAAAAATTGACTAAGAACTTGGACTGAATAGGTAAGGTCAAGTCGAGTTATTGTTAAGTACAACAACCTCCCAACTAATCTTCTGTAGGCTGAAGGATCTTCATATAAATCAAAATCTGAAGCAGTGAGCTTTAAATTCGATTCCATTCGAAAAGCTACAGGTTTTGCACCAGGAAGTCCAGCTTGTTCACGTATGTCTAGAGCATACTTCCTTTGGCAAATTGATATGCCAGTTTTAGATCTTGCTACCTTGAATCCAAGAAAATGTTTGAGTTCTTCCAAATCTTTAATCGTAAACTTATCATGTAGAAAAGTTTTGAGTAGTTGTATTTCAAACAAGTTGTCGCTTGCCAAAAGAATATCATCTACATAGACTAGGAAAGCTATGAAGGATGATTTTGATTCCTTGATAAACAAAGAACAATCTAAGCTACTTTGAGTAAAACCATAATCAAGCAATGTTGTGGACAGTTTAGCAAACCATTGCCTAGATGCTTGTTTCAAACCATAGAAACTCTTTAAAAATTTACAAACTTTATTCTCTCCTTCGACAATCAAACCAGGGGCAACTCCATATAAACTTTTTCATGCAATTCAACATGTAAAAATGCATTACTAACATCTGATTGGTGAATATGCCAATTTTTAATAGTAACTATAGCAAGCAGTAGCGGAATGGAAGTAATCTTTGCTATTGGAGAGAAAGTGTCAAAGAAGTCAAAGCCTTCTTGTTGAGTGTAGCCTTTAGCTACCAATCTAGATTTGTGTCTTTTTATAGTTCCATCTGCCTTATACTTAATTCGAAATACTCACTTACAACCTATAGTTTGTTTATTTTTAGGAAGAGTAATAAGTTCCCAAGTCTTATTTAACTCTAAGGCATTTATTTCATTTTGCATTGCAGCTTGCCATTCAGGAATTTTAACAGCCAATTTATAACTTTTAGGTTCTTGGGAAGCTAAAAGGGATACTAGAAAAGCTTTATGAGAAGTGGACAATCGATTTGCAGAAAGAAAATCAGATATGGGATATAGAATACCTTTATTATGAGAGCAATCAGCAATAGCAGATGAGTGAATTGCATTTGGAACTTGTGAAGTAGTACCACAATAATAATCCTGCAAGTAATTTGGCATTTGTTTAATTCTTGAAGATTTTCTAAGATATTGTGAAGCTATTTGAGGGACAGATTCATTGTCCAAAGATAATTGAGGATTTGTAAGATTCTAATCTGAGGTGAGGCTTTGATTTGATGTAAAATGTTGATCTAAATTAAGGTTTTGATCAGAATGAATATCAGAAGAATGAAAATAGAATTTTGAAACATAATTTGTTGGAGGAAATAAGAAGGTATGTGTTTCAGGATTAGATGGAAAAGCCTTGAAAGGAAAGATATTTTCACAAAAGACTACATTTCTTGAGATGAATACCTTATTTGTGTTAAGGTCCATTAATTTGTAGCCTTTTATGTCAGAAGGATAACCTAAGAATAGGCATTTTGTAGCTCTCGGGTCAAATTTATGTCTATGATTTGTGAGTGTTGATGCAAAGCAAAGATAGCCAAACACTTTGAAGTGAGAAAGATTAGGTAGTTTATCAAATAGCATTTCGAATGGTGTTTTGTTTTTTAGAAGGGGAGTAGGAATTATGTTTATAATGTGTGCTGCAGTTAACACACAGTCACTCCAAAAGGTTAAAGGCATGTTTGCTTGAAACATTAAAACCCTCGCAGTGTTTAATAAATGTTGATGTTTCTTTTCTACAACTCCATTTTGTTGTGGAGTTCCACACAACTTCTTTGATGTATAATGCCATTGTCATTATAGAATTGAGTCAAAAGGAATTCAATTCCATTGTCTGACCTTACTGTTTTGATAGAAACACTAAATTGTGTTTCTACCATTTTGCAGAAATTTTTTAGGAAAGAAGGAACTTCAGATTTCATCTTGAGCATGTATACCCAAGTACAACGTGTATAGTCATCAATTATAGTAAGGAAGTATTTGAAACCAGAGTAGGAAACAACATTGAAGGGACCCCATATATCACAATGGATCAATTCAAACATGTTATTTGAACTGGTTTGAGATACAGAAAATGAAAGCTTTCTTTACTTTGTTAAATGACATACATCACAGACATTGGTAGAATTGAAAGATATAGATAACTCTAGCTATCTAAGAAAAGGTAATCGTGAGTTAGAGACATGGCCTAATCTGTAATGCCAAGTATCTAATTGATTTTGAGTAATAACTTAGACAAAAGATGAAGAGTTAAACTTGGGTTGATTGCAAGTAGCAACTTTTGAAGTAGCTTGAGATAGGTGGTACAATCCATGTTTCTCAAAGGCAATCCCAATCATCTTCTTTGTTAATTGGTCCTATAAAAGGCAGTGGAAGTCAAAGAAAGAGACACAAATATTAGACTGTTTTGTAGTTTAGAAACAAATAGTAACTTGAATGAGAAACTGGGAATACATAACACATCATGCAAATATAATGTGTTTGAGAGACAAATATTGCCAATATGTGAAGTTGGAACAGAGTTTCCATTTGGCAAATTTATAGAAGAATTGATTGAATTAGGTGTAGATGAATATAATAGTGGTGAACAGACCTGTATCTAGAATCCATGAGGATACATATTGTAAAGATGAAGAAACAGAATAACAAAGGTTTGAAGGTAACCACAAAATTGAGAAGTAATAATGTTTACAGTTGGTGTAGGTGTTTGAGTAGATATTGGAGATGAGTTAGAATTCGCAAGTGCTAGAAATTTATTGAATTCCTTAGAAGTTAAAGAAAACTTTTGATCCTCGTTACTGTTTTGAATGTAGACCTCAGAGGTTGACATAGCAGCATGAGCAATGGGTGAATTTTGTTTCCCTTTTGGTCCAGTCCAGCTAGGAGGATAATCATGAAGTTGGAAACATTTCTCTATTGTATGTCCATTGTACCCACAATGAGTGCAATATAGAGAAGATCTCTTCTATTTGCTTTGGAAAATTTCGATGGAACAGATGGCTGATTATTCTGTTTGGCAAGCAAAGCATGAGTTTCATTGTTGATAGAATTATTGAGTTGTCTTTGGCTTTTCTCTTGAAGTAGTAAAGAGAATACTTTTGCCATACTTGGCAATGGTGAAACCATAAGCAATTGGCTTTGAATTGAAGCATAGGAGTAATTTAAGCCAACCAAGAATTTTAATACATAATCAAATTGTTGTCTAACTAGCAGAAAATCAAACAAGTTGCAGGTAGATGTTGGCATCTCTCCACAGCTACAAGTTGGGAATGGTATGTAATTAACATACTCATCCCATAAGGTCTTGAAAGAACTAAAATACTCAATGATAGATAAAGAACTCTGAGTAATAGAACTTAGAGATTTTTCAAGATAAAAAACTCTCGGACCATCGCTTCTTAAGTATCTTGTTTTCAACTCTTTCCAAAGATCAACAACAAATGCAACATAAAGAAGACTATTCCTTATTTCCTTTGAAATAGAATTCATTAACCACGAGAGAACCAAATTATTGGCACGTAGCCAAGTAGTGTGAAAAACACGCTGATTAACAGGAAGAGCAAGAATCGTACCATCAACGAACGCTACTTTGTTCTTGACTGTTAGAGCAATGGTGATTGATCAACTCCATGCAATGTAGTTGTCACCAGTAAAGATTTATGAAACAAGTAATGCACCAAGATTGTCGCTTGGATGCAAGAAGTATGGACTTGATGAATTGTCCAAAGGATTGATCATGCGAGAAGAAGTAGAGAACTGATAGAATCTTCATCGTCAGAAGTCATTTCTAGAATTTTTCCAAGAAATGCAAGAACTACAAGAAATGCAAGAGATGCAAGAAAGTATGTAGAAGAAAAATTACAAAGATTTCAGAGCAAAATCTTTGTGAGATCGGGAAAGCAAAATGATTTTCAATCTGATACCATGTCAAATTTTAGATGAAATGAGATTTTGGTTTGTGAGAAAAGATTTTGGAGACGAAAACATAAGAGATGAATTGGAAATACTTTCATGAATAAATTGAATGAATTAATTACAAAGTAATTGAACTATATTTATACAAGGCAAAATGAGAAATAAGAGACTAACTATAATAACTATAATAACTAACACGTGTAGCTTTAGATTTTAACTCCATTTGTTCAATCTGTGAGGCTATATTCCAACACACGCTTCAACCATCACCATCAAAGGTATCCTTAGCCTTTTAATGCAGAGCATCGATGAAAACGACAACAAGAGGGTGATTTCCTTGGGCATGGGCAACCTTTCTACTTATTCATGGTTTCACACCACCCATGTTGCTGAAGAAGCTGTCGTTGATGCTCTTCAATCTGAGAAGTTCAATGGTTATGCACCGACTGTTGGTCTTCCTCAAACAAGAATGTAAGATTTTAGTCTATAGGGATTTTATTGTTTCAATTTTGTTGATTATGTTCTATGTTTTTTAGGGTGATTTTCTGACTGTTTTTTATTCTTTTCTCTTGCTTCTCTTTTCTATGTTCTTTTGTTTGGTCTTTGAGCGTGTTTGTCTTTGGGGTTTTCCTGCTTGTCAGTTTCAGCGGGTTCAACCCGCAAGTTGCTTTAATCCGCTTTTCGGGTCAGATCGGATCCCACGGATGGATCGGGTCCTAAACTTTTCTACACAGGCCTAGATGAGAGTTCTCCAAGATTGGAATTGCCGTAGCCTTAAGTTTTCAGTAGATTACTCATTACCTCAACAAGCCACAGACCAAGAGCCTTGAAAGCCAACCACTGGAGCACAGAGTGAGGGTCCCCGCCAACGTCAAGCACAAAACCATCGTGTGTTAGCCTTGCCCAGCCACAAGAAGCCGTAGCTCACCCTCAAAGCCACATTGTGAGCACTGATCACCACCATCGCCCAACCACCAAAAACCACTTCAAGAGGTGCTCTGCTTGCAGCACACCGAAACAAGGGAAGTATTTTTCCCCCACCGTGAGTGACAACTCAGCCACCCCACGGCACCAGCCCCACCTCGACGTCGCCACCTGCACAAAAACAGTCATCGAGAACCTCACGTCACTCCAGTTTCACCATTTTTCCCTCTCGGTAAGCCATGCCGATTCTCCCCACTACCTTTCTTGGTTTCTCTTTCTTCCATGTCCTCTCCCTGCCTCTCATCACGTTTTCTTTCACCCAGTGTTGTGCTGCCGCGCTAACCTCCTTCAACCGATGCCTAGCCTCTGCTCAGTCGCACGCCTTCTTCTCTCTCGGTATGAAAGTCTCCTCTTGATGGCAAAGGTTAGTCTGAAGAGTAGTTTGTAGTTCCAAAAGTTTACTTTTAAATTTGAGAATAACTTATAACCGGTATCTCCAATAAACCTTACATATCGGAGACCAATGCCAGCTTGACATGTAAGGAGAATATGAGTGAAATTGAGACCGCGTAAACAGAGAATAAGCTCTCTCACTCTCCCTGTCTCTCGAGCCTCCCTTTCTCTTTGCTCCCTCTATCTCTGCTCTCTCACTTTCGCAGTCTCTCAATCCGAAAGAGAAGACCCAAACCCAAACCCTCACGGCTCACGCTGGGAGATCAAAGCCTCCCTCTCTCTTTGCTCTCTCATGAAAGCTTCCCTCTCTCTGCTCTCTCAAGATTAAGAAAATACAAACTTTTCCGTAATTTACTAGTGTGATAAACTGATAATGGCTTAGGATAAAGTAACCGTGTTGACTTTGGATGAGAAGTTACGAGATTTGGGCATGCTACTTTGTCTTTGTCTTTTTCTTGACTTTGTTTTTGGTTTTGTTTTATTTCACCTACCGCTGGAACTGCCCCCAACCAACAAAAACAATGGAGATAGATGTTTCATGCCTCTTATGTGATGAGCTTGTCCTAGTACTATCATCAAGATGGAAAAAAACAAGAGAAAATATTTTACCGTATAAATTTGCCACTCAGAAGGAGAAAAAGTACCAAACCAGTATCAAACAAAATGGCAAAACTGAAACCAAAGTCTCTGGTCCGAAGCCCTGCTCCCATGGCTTCTTTCTTAGAGCATTTTATTCTATTTTTCAGTATTCGTCCAAGTAAGTGTATAGCATGTCATCTTTCTTTGAGGAAGATCGAAGAAGAGAGAGGGAAGGGGAGAGAGAGAGATTAGGGATTGCGGGTTAGGGTTTTTGTGAGAGAGAGAGAGAGAGAGAGAGAGAGAGAGAGAGAGAGAGAGAGAGAGAGAGAGAGAGAGAGCGATTTCTGATTTCGGGAGAGAGAGCTTGGGTGGGAATGAGAAGAATCACGTAATCCTCTACTATGCATCTTCAAAGTGAGAATTGAGGAAGGCTTACGTGCCAGCTTCTTATTGGTCTCCGATATATAAGGTTTATAGCAGACATCGGTCAGAAGCGTTTCTCTTTAAATTTTACAACCCGTCCAAAGAACCATGCATGTTTTGCTTTTTGCCTAGAATACCCCTTTAGGCTAGTTCTTCCTTGACCATAATTGATTTTTATTTATTAAAATCATTTTGTGTGGGCTTTGTTTTAAATTCAAGAATTTATAAAGCAAATAAATAAGTTTATAAATTGTATTTTTGGTATTATATTATTTTTAATAGATTGAATTTCAAAAGCAAATTGTAGGAGTATAGTTCTATTTGTGGGAGTGACGTGAAGATGGGGGATGGGCCATGGCGGCTTCGAGCTAAGGAAAAGAACATGGTCTTGTGTTGCCAAAGATGACAATGACGGTGATGGCAATCTCGATATGAAAGTGACAATGTGTTTCAATAGGATAGATGGGAGAATAGGAGACAATGTGTTTTTGCATGGAAGATAGGAGAGTTCTATGATGAGAAGGGGGCACTTAATGGAACGACACCGTTTTCACAATTAATGAAACGGTGCATTTCTGGCTCGTGCGCAAGTAGTCTCTAGAATTTTTCAAGATTTTCACATCAGTGATAAATTGGATGTGTAAAAAAATAAGGTTTACAAATAGATTTTATATACGTTGGTGTATGTGTTAGCACTCCACTTATAGTATGACTCATTATAACTTAAAAAAAAAAAAATCAAATACTAATCATTCTTTAGCATAACCGATGTGGAAAGATTTCATATCAATAATGTATTGGGTGCTTAAAAAATAAAAGCTTACAAATAGATTTTATATAGGAGCACATGGCACATGTACGGCTAGTCTTTGAGTTGGGTGGTGTTAGCGGGTCGCCCAACACTTACCGCCAGGCATACTGCCAACAGAAATGTGTAATTTGGTTTTTTATCACTACAACAAATATGCCCATTTGCCACAAATTCTTTTTTCAAAAGTCACGCTTGTGGGAAATAATCAGTTTATCCCACACAAAACTATCACCAAAATAATATTGCATCATTTTCTACCAAATGACTTGCGAGAATTGGGAAATGGTGAGCAAAAGTGTTTGTTGCTAGGAGAAAGCAACCGTGGAAAAAAGACTTGCATTTTACACACTGCTCCCAAAATTTATTTTTTTCCCATGAAACTCAACAAATATGAAGCAGCTGGCTTATTACTGCCTTATCCCATTCCTCAACAAATATGAACTGATGTGTCTATGGATTTTGTTGAAGGATTGTCTGTGTCAAAAGCATTTTCTGTGATGATGTTTATATTTTTGGGCCTGTAGCTTATTCAAATTACCCGATAAATCTCAATTGGGCTTTTCAATAATACTGTCCCTTAATATCATCCAAAATATCCACTAAGCCTTATTGCCCCTAAAACAAAATTTTGAGCCTAGATAAAATTCTTTGCCAACCTCAGTAAATAATAATTCATGGGCTTACCCAAATATGACTCATAAATCTAATTTAAGCTCAAGAAAATTATATATTTCATTTCTAATAATATTGAGTTAGGTTGTTATAAATATAAATCGATTAATAGTTTAGTATATATAAATGTCATAGTATTATTATAATACATAATCATGTATAAAAATAAGTTATACACCTGTATAATAACATGTAATTGGACACCATGGTATAAGTCTAGTATAAAAATAGATTAGACACAAGTAGGAATAAAAAAAAAAAAGGGTGAAATTGGATTGAACCGGACTAAAATAAAAAAGATTCTTTTATATATTATTTATACACCACATTTTGATAAAATAAAAAAAATAAAAAATTATGTGTGGGGTATGGGAATGATAAATATAATTTTTCTTTTCAAAATTAATTTATATTGATTTGATTATTAAATGTGTCAGAAAGCGAATCAGATCCGATCAATTACAACCTTAATACCTGCAATAAGAGAGAGTTTTAGCAGAGATAATGATATCTATATAACATATTTCATGTGAATATATGGATATTTTTATAAAATGATATTAGTTTTATAAAGTATGAAATATGGATATTTAATTTTATAAAAATATCTCTCATTTAAAAATATTATTGTATAAAGTATTATAAAAAGCCATGTGTGCTTTTCTTTGATTGAATCTGTATGGCAAGATTGCGGTTGCATTTAAATAGGGATGTGGTTTTAGATATTAATGAAAAGTAATAAAAAAATAATTATAAAATATTAAAAAAAATAAAAACTAATAAATAATAATAAAATATCAAAATTAGCCTGAAATTTTGTCGAAACGTGCCCCAGCAGCGGCTATTTAGCCTATTTATATGGAGCATAAATTGACGTGACAAGGGAGACGGAGTCACGGAGGACCCAGTCTACCCTTTTTTCGGTGGAAAAAATTAAACGTAAATTCCTAAACCCCTTAGAAAAAGAAAGAAAAAACCTAAAGGTCCTAAACCCCACAAAACCCTAACGGCAAGTTCTTCCTACTGGTGCTCATTCTTGAGCCCTCTCTAAAACCATAGCCATAAATTTTGGTAAATATGGGAGCGAAGAAGAATTTTAGGGATGGCCAGAAGAAAAACAAGTCTATCACGGACGGTTCCAAGTTCAGCAAAGCTTCCAAGCAACAATTCAAAACAACCAAGGGCTCGAACGATGCTGTTAAGTCTGGAGCACCAGCCTTGCAACTCGAAGACGAAGTCCCTGATTTCCCCCGAGGTTTGCATTCTATTCTAAACTCTTCAGTTTTTCTTACTTTCCCGTTCGGGGTTCATAAAGTTGACGAGAAGAAAAGAAAAATCGGTATTAAATGTGACTCTGTATATTTCGTATCGAGACTTGTTTCAAACACTGCTTTGAGTTATCTATAATTTTCAGGTGGGGGAAGTTCTCTGAGCCGACAAGAACGCAACGAAATCCGTGCTGAAGTTGATGCTGAGTTTGAGGCTGAGGAGCGGGATCAGAAGAAGAATAGGAGAAAAAAGATGCAGAAGAAGAATCAGGCAACAGAGGACGATTTTGGTTCTCTTTTTGGTGATGGCATAACTGGAAAGCTACCTAGATATGCAAATAAGATCACTTTGAAGGTATGGATTAAATAAACTTGGCTTGCCCATATGGTTGATCAGAGAATTCACCGGAAAAAATTATATGTAGTATCTCTCCGGGTATATATAATTTTATGTCGTGATGATTTGTGAGAAACATACCAGTTGCACTATAAGGCTCAGATTTGTGGAAATCTTTGTACGATCAACCTCCAATAATGCAAATGCAATGTTATAAAATTTAGCCTTTTTTTCCTGTTGACAACTAAATGAAAAAGTATTCTGTATATTATATTCACGATGGGTTAAAATTCTTTGTTCTCTCTTTATGGTTAAACATAATTTCTTTTACATTCTTTGTAAATCACAATGTTGTGGAAAACAACAGTCAACAAGGAAAGTATCAGTCATCAGTTTTTGATGGTGGTTTTTTCCCAAAAATATTGAGATTTTATTTTTCCTGGTATTTTTGCTTCCCAAAACTTTGGTTTGAAAGATCAGCAGAGAGACTTTGAGTGTGGCTGACATATTGCTAGGATGGGATAATGGAATTAATTCTGTTGAAGAAGTGGGTTGGTGAAAGTTGTAGTTTGTCTTTGCTGATGTTAGAGATCGTATTTACCTAATATCCATTTTATCAGACCATGCTATCTGTAACTTTTGAACAATTTTTCTTAAGATGTATAATGTATGCAAGAGTTATAGTCAATAGTGGAATGTTTTGATCTGGTTTCCTGAAGGACATAAATTCAATTCTTCCTATTAGTTCCCCATGAAAACTATGTTTTCTACATAGTGATTAATACAATTTTCAGTTCTAACTCTACTTCTTTATCCGATTGACACCTGTTTCAATGACCATCATGTGCATTGCAATATTCTTTGTTTAAATCCTTAGAATCCCATCTGTAATTACTTACTTATTAGAGCTGCAACAGTGTAACTTCCTGTCAATATTTCGATGCTGCATGCATTTTAGAAGTGTACTAGCCAAAACTAGGACTCCTGATTTAGGTTTTTTATTTTTATTTTTTATTTATTAATTTCCTGATATTTATACATTTAGATCAGAAACCTTACTAGCTAGTTTCAGTATGATGGGTTTCTTATGCTTCTTTCCCCAACTCCTTCCTCTGAAGAGATTCTTCTTCGACACCTTATTTTCTTGGGCTTCTGTTATTGTTCGACTGGTTTTCTTAATCTGCTTGTATCTCTATCTAGTTCCTAGTGGTTGCTAGGTGTTTTTTGTGTATACTTTATGTGTACTTGGACTATGCCTACTATTATTTCAATAAAATCTTATTCATACTCATAAAAAAAAATAAAAATAAGAATATGCATCAACTCTTCAATCACATTTCCATAAGAAGTGAATATTTAGCACCTCTAGTTTCTACTAGGGTTGTGTGATGCTGCATTGAAAATGAATGCCACCCACAGAAAAAGTTTGCTGAGTCTTCTTTTATAATTATTTCCTTTTTCCTTTCTCCCTCTTTATGTTTTCTATTCTATGATAATCCTTCAACCTTTTGTTCTCCAATGTATTTCAGAATGTATCCCCTGGAATGAAGCTTTGGGGACTCGTTGCTGAAGTAAATGAGAAGGACCTTGTAATTGGTCTGCCTGGAGGCCTACGAGGATTAGTTCGTATGGCTGATGCTTTGGATCTTGATGTGAAAAGTGAAATTAAGGTATCAATAAGACTTTCTCTTTCCTGCAGTTATACATACAAACTAGGTGTCTTCTCTTGTGTACAACACCTGTACCTGGGTTATGCCTAGATATTATTATCAATAAAATTTTTGATTACCTATAATAAACAGATCCAAAATTATTATTGTTGCCTTATTATATAATTGATTTTATCTTGTACATATCTTTGTGTACTTGGACTATGCCCGTTTACTTCATTGAATAAAATTTTATCATTCAAAAAAAGATTATGAGTAATAAATGTTCATTAAGAAATCTTACAGTATTTCATTTACCCTCACCAGGACCTGGAAAATAATATCCTACCTAGTCGGTTCCATGTTGGGCAGCTGGTTTCTTGCATAGTGTTGCAGCTGGATGATGATAAAAAAGATGTAGGGAAGCGCAAGCTCTGGCTTTCTTTGCGTCTTTCTCTATTACATAAGGGTTTCACTTTGGAGGCTGTTCAAGAAGGGATGGTACGCCTGCTTGTATGCTGTTCGTTTGCTGTTTTGTTGCATTGGGAAATGCTTGATTTTCACTTTAATTTCTAATGAGGTGGAAAGGCTATTTGCTCATCTCTCTCTCTCTTTCTCCCCACTACTTTGAAGCAGTCGCATTTGAAGTTTTGAACTTAATGAAACAATCTTCTGTAAAGATATTGTTGTTAGGAAGCAGTTACTGGAGATGTGTTACTTTATTTATCATACATCTATGTAACTTACTAAAAACTATTTATGGCACCCATACCTAATATCTATTCGGTATTGAGTATAAGAACACAAAAGCAAGTACAGTTTTAAATCTTTAGTTTTTGCTGCATATCCTCTGTTCATATATGTACTTTTCCCATACACATGCCTCCAGTTTTCTTGTCTTTATTGTTCAATTTCTCAATAAAGGGGAGCTTGTATATGTTCTAGTTTGGGGCTTAATGGAAGTATACAATATATATCAGGCATAGTGCTCACTTGGAGTTTGAAGTTTGTGGATAAGCTTACCTAATGATCAGCTGGCTGCTGGCATCTCATATTTGTGTTAAAATTAGTAATTACTATACTGAGCTTTGCTACTCATCCTTCCTAAAAACCTACATCGTACTTATTTTTATTTTTTAATTTTTTAAAATTATTTTTGATTTTATTTTTTTTAAACTAATTGAGTTCATCTACTCATCATCCATACACCACACATTTGGTAAGAGACAAAAACTAAAAATTAAAAAATTATATGTGGTATGAGGATGATGAGTAGAATTTTTCTTACTATAAAATGTCCCATTCCCCGGGTGTTTGTGTATAATGTTGAAATAACTTTATGCTTTGTATAAATCAGAAGAGATTGAAACACATTTTAAACTTTTTTTCAAGTTGTAATTCAAGTATAAGAATGCCAGATACTTCATCTTTGTATTTGTCCTTACCTTGCTTACGATAAGTTTATATGATACAATTGACTAAATTCTTAATTTTTAAAGTGGTGGTTGAATTTGTGTCATATGTATAGAATATGCATGTACGGTTATGTACTTGGACTATATACTCTAGCAATAAATTTTTCTTATAAAAAAAATGCAGGGCACAGTTAGTATTTTTTTTATTAGAAGTACTCTACACATCAAATTTCTTAAAGTTATGGTAACCGAATTTGGCACTCACAAAACATTTAGTAGCCAAGAAAATCACCCTATGTCAATGATGGGCATATAAGAGGATAATTTCATCTTTTAAAAAAGAAGAAGATAATGTTGTTATCTTACACCGCGGAGGGGTTCTTTTTTTTTTTTTATTGATAAGTAAATGTAATATATTAATCAATGGAGCATAGCGCCTGGTACAATGTATAGTTGTCCTATCTATGTAGGAGCAATGGAAATAAGAAAATCATGAAAGTCTAAGCCATTGAAGTCAACCGCAATGGCCCAAGTACAATGAGTTCTAGTAAAGAAAGCTTTCAATTCCTCCATCGATCTCTCTTTGTCCTTGAACGTCCTTTCGTTGCGCTCTTGCCACAAACACCACATGATGCATATAGGGATCATCTTTCATATTGCTTTAATCTACTGGATGCCTCTACTAAACAAAGTCGAGTATATCGAGAGAATACTTCCCACCCTCTTCTTATATGTTTCCACAAACCTACTCCATACGCAATGATGGGCATATAAGAGGATAGTTTCATCTTTTAAAAAAAAGAAGATAATGTTGTTATCTTACACTGCGGAGGGGTTCTTATTTCGTTGTATTCTTAGTCTTCTTATTATGTTCTTGTGGTGATATACCTACCATCCTCTGCAATGGCCAATTTCAACTTCCCCTTTTAAAGGCTATTTAAACATCATTTATGTTGATAATTTTGATGTGAACACACTTATTAAAAAAAAAAAAAAAATTTTGATGTGAACATGTGAACTTAGAAGGTGTTTCTGATTCTATCACTGCAGGTACTTACTGCATACGTCAAGAGTATACAAGACCATGGTTACATTCTTCATTTTGGATTGCCTTCGTTCACGGGATTTTTGTTAAAAAATGACCAAGCTGGTGCGTAATTCGACCAACTCAGCATGTGAATGCCTCCTTAATCATCCTATGTATACCTTGGTGGTTGGTTTTGGGAGTTCTCTTTAATGTACCATTCACTGCTCAATTGGTCCTGTAGTAGCTTGAAATGGCATTAACTATTTCTAAATTCCTTTTTCCTGCCATGCTTACTTATTGGCTGCAACTTGCAACCAATTGCATTAGACTGAAGTTCTGATTCTTCTATGTAGTTCTTGAATCTACTTTATTTATTGAAGTCTTTCTGTCTATCCCATGTTTCTCTACTTGATTTTGTGGTCTTTCCAGCGCGGGGGGAGTTTGACGTAAAAATTGGGCAGCTTCTACAAGGGATTGTTGGGAAAATTGATAAAGTTCGTCAAGTTGTCTATCTGAATTGTGATTCTGACACAGTATCTAAATGTGTGGTATGCCACCCACCTTACAAGAATTCCTCCTGTAATTTTCCCTTCTCTCACTGTTTCCATTGTAATTGAACATTTTTGCATTGTGCTGCATCCAGACCAAGGATATTAAGGGAATTTCGATGGAGCTTCTCGTTCCGGGTATGATGGTTAATGCTCGTGTACAGTCAACTCTTGAAAATGGGGTTATGTTATCATTCCTCACTTACTTTACGGGAACTGTAAGCTTGATATACTTGTCATTTCTCTATCTATGACATTGTTGGAAATAATATTGAGCCATTGATTTTACTTTTTCATAAAAAACTTTGCAGGTTGATATATTTCATTTGCAAAATAGTTTCCCTTCTGCAAATTGGAAGGATGAATATAGTCAAAATAAAAAGGTAATTGTTTGAACTTACATCTTGTATTGATCTTGGCGCTTTTCTACCACACTAATTTTAACAACTTTATGTTTACTGCTTCGACTGGTGTTTTTCAGTGGCACCTGGGAACAAGCATGTAATATTTTCATCTTGCTGACTTCTGTTGCATATGTGCACATTTTACAACTTGATCACAGACTGAGTATTAGCTCATTTAAAGATTTGGGAATTGTGAAAACTCATTAAAGCAATACACATTCTATAAGACAAAATTTGATTTACTGCTCTTCTGAAAATTAGTTTTTTATGTAGTTCTCAGTTCTATTGCATGATTGCATTCTTGGTTGTCAGCTGAAATCCCGTTTTTACCAAATATGATTTATGGTCTACTATTGGTGCCCTCTCACTATATATATGTATATATATGTATATATGCATGTGTGTTATTTCCATGTATCTTTGAGTTCTTACTTATTTGATTTACTAACTTCAGTATCTAATCTTTGGTTTAGGTTAATGCACGGATATTATTTATTGATCCCTTGACTAGAGCTATTGGGTTGACCCTGAATGCGCATCTTGTTCATAACAAGGCTATTCCTTCAGTAAGTTATTAAGCATTTATGAGACTGCTAGGTTTTTCAAAGGAAATATCAGTCCGTGAGATGGATCTTTGATTCTATATTCCTTTAGTTTTTCTTGGTACTGAATGCGATTTGGATTGTTTAGAGTAGTTAGATCATTAGCTGGACCCGTCTACAGTTTAATGGAGTTTGGGCAGTTGACAATTCATGCCGTTGTTGGTCTGGCTGGTGGCAAGCGAGATGCTGTACTTCAAATTCTGTTTGTAGGCTTTTTTGGTGCATCTCTCATTTAGCTTAATCATACCAGAATGTTAAAGAGTGGACTTGGCTTTGCTTTCAATTTCTTGTCTAACCCTCTTCCTTGCAAAGTAATTTGAATGTGCTCTTTGGGTAGCTTTTCAATTTATAAAGGGTCATGCTCTGTGCTAGACTAACATTTTTGTGATTGACACCAGAATGTTAAAGTTGGAGATATATATGATGACTCAAAAGTAGTCAGGGTTGATAAAGGATTGGGCCTTCTGCTTGAAATACCATCTACTCCAGTTTCAACTCCAGCATACGTTAGTGTATGTCAATATATCATTTTTGGCAGCATATTTCCGGAACGCTTTAGCTATTCAAGTTTACTGTATTGATGTTAGATATAATTTATGTTGACTCAGATATCTGATGTGGCTGAAGTGGAAGCCCTGAAGCTTGAAAAAAAGTTCAAGGAAGGAAGTCATGTTCGGGTTCGAGTTCTTGGATTTAAGCACTTGGAAGGGCTTGCTACAGGGATTTTGAAGGTTGTCCTCCTACTCTCACATCATTTACTAATATAAGGAATGAATAAAATAAGACAAGGTTGTGGAAATGAAATTTTTTTATGTTCTGTTCACTTCTGATTATTGTGAACTGAACCAGTTGGTCATAATATTGGTTTGGCTTGAACTTTAGCAGGATCAAACCCTTCCCATATTGACCAAGCTGGGCTGTAACAGTGGGATGTTTTTTTTTTTTTTTGACATGATTCCTGCCTTACAAAGAAAAAATGCTTATGATTCGAATATGCTGATAATTTTCTAACTTTATATGAAAAATCGAACTCATGCGGTCATTTTTTTTATTCATGAAGCTGCTTACCAGTTGCTAATTTTTCCTCAAAAATTCTTTCTAGCTTTCTAAATATTTTGCAAAAGATATCGGGGATAGTAATTTTTAATTCCCAGTCTTGTTGTCCTTGTGTGGACTTGGTCCTATCCGGTACATTTAAAGGCTGACCTTTTAGGATCACTACTAACAAAAGGTACCTGTGGATGCTCTTTACCATGCCATTTACCTAAATGGGTAAAGTGGTGATATTTGTTGAAAAGCAGTTATTTAGTTTTAATGGAACAAATAAATGGTATAATTGCCTACTGAATATGCCTAGTATTTCCTGCAATGCCTTCACTATGCCCTTAAATTGTATGGGGGCCTAGTTTTACCGTATTACCCTACCACTCTAGCAAACTACAATCTATGAGTGCTTGATGCAAAATAAGTGGCACCTTTGCCTCCGTTGTGGCAATGCTTGGCAGTCTAGAAACTTATAAGTATAATATGTAACATCTTTATGAAGGCAATATGAAAAAAATAAATTAACATTATATGCGGATCATATGAGCTGTGGCTAAGGGACATTAAGGGTTTGAATATCCATGATTTTATTGCAATAGCTGTTAATCATGCCTAGGACTGTTACTTTTGTATATATGCGGTATACATGAGCTATGCCTATCTTTCTCATCAATAAAATTCTTGTTTACCGATAAAAAAGATAGGTTACAATTGTTCATAAAACAAGGTTACGATTGTGAAGATTCTGTGCCAATTATTTTTAGGTTATTCTAGGTTTACCTCAAGAATCCTCATCTAAGGTAAATTGGTTAATGTCATGCCATATACCTTATGTCTTTCGAGGAGCTCCATCTCTGTCTTCACTTTGTAGCAACTAACACCTAACTGTTCCTGGTCATAAGGATGATATTCATTGCGTTTAAAAATTCAATGTTAATTTTGCATAAGGAAGACTTTAACATCTTTCTCCATGTATTTTTTATTTCCGATATTTTATGGTTTGTTAACCATCTGTTGAATTTTACGCAAAATGAAGAGTTGCCTTAATGGTTTGAGAGTATTCGTTACTGGGTAATATATGGTAATGCTGTTTTTATTTCAAGCAGGCTACAGCTTTGGAAGACCCTGTATTCACCCATACAGATGTCAAGCCTGGGATGGTTGTGAGGGCAAGAACTCTAGCTGTTGACAGCTTTGGCGCTATTGTACAATTTCCTGGCGGTGTGAAGGCTCTTTGTCCTGTCCAGCATATGTCAGAATTTGAAATTGCAAAGCCTGGAAAAAAATTCAAGGTCATGCCCTAGCAGCATGGGCTTTTTGAACTGTTTTTTTCTCTTTATGTTTGCTGCATACTATGGTGGACTATAATAACGCAACGATGATTCATCTAATTGTGTTTTTTTTCCTCGATTCCTGGGGGGATGCAACTTTGCAGGTTGGAGCTGAGCTGGTATTCCGTGTGCTTGGTTGCAAATCCAAGAGAATAACTGTTACACACAAGAAAACACTTGTACGTTCTTTCATTTCTTAATGACTCATATCACTAGTTATTTTTTTAGCATGTTGACATGCACAAATGTATATGTTTGGTTCGATACTTTGATCTATATTACTTGGGACGCTTGCAATAAATTGCAGTTGTTGGTTTGACTAGATTAGTTTTTCAGAATTTTACTTGGCAAAAAAATAATTGGGGATGCCTGCAATAAGTTGCACTTATTGGTTTTTTTCATAATTTTACTTATCAAAAGGTAATTTCACTTCCCTTGGGTGCCCCTTAAAAATTTTCGTTGATTTGGGATGGAGTGATTGAGAAAATAGAAAGAAGGTTAGCTGAGTGGAAAAGGATCTAATTATCCAAAGGGGGAAGATTTACTCATATTAAAAGTATGTTGTCCAATCTTCCAATGTATTTTCTTTCCCTCTTCCCTTTGCCTGCTGGGGTGACTTGTAGAATTGAAAGAATCTTTTTGTAACTTTTTGTGGGGTGGTCTTGGAGATGACAGGAAGCTCCATCTAGTAAGTTGGGATAAAGTTTGTTCATCAGTTACTTGTGGTGGTTTGGGGATCCATAATTTGAGGCTTTTTAATAAAGCCCTTCTCGGAAAGTGGCTTTGGAGATATTAATTAGAGAGGTATGCGTTGTGGAAAAATATTATTGATGCTAAATATGGGAAGGCTTGGGGGTTGGTGTTCTAATGAAGTTAGAAGTGTGTATGGTGTGGGCTTGTGGAAGTACATATGGAATGATTGGGGGGAATTTGCCAACCATGTTTTGTTTAAGGTTGGAGGAGGAGATAGGATTCGCTTTTGGCATGATCTTTGGTGTGGGGATTAGGCTCTCAAGAATGCTTTTCCTTCCCTATTTAGAATGGCAAGGGACAAAGATGCCACTGTAGCTGATTCTGTATCTTTAAATATTCCCCAATGGAATGTGAGATTTATTAGAGATGTTCATGATTGGGAAGTTCCGATTGTTACTTTCTTTTTCAGTAGACCATACGACATAAAAATGGTGCAGGGAGGAGAGGACAGAATGTTGTGGCAACATGCTGGAAATTCAATCTTTTCTGTTAGCTCTTATTATAAAGTGCTGACGTGCCATTGTGTCAACCTATTCCCTTGGAAGTGTATTGGAGATCGAAGGTACGGATTAAAGTTGCTGTTTTCTGCTGGTTGGTGTCACTTGGGAAGATTCTAACAACAGATAATTTGAGGAAGTGTGGTACAATTTGCCTGGACGTTTGTTATTTGTGCAAGAAAGATGGGGATTCGGTTGATCATTTGTTTCTGCATTGTTCGGTGGCAAAGACTCTTTGGGATGAGATTTTCAGCAGGTTGGGCATAGCTTGGGTGATGCCCAAGAGAGTGGTGGATCTATTGGCTTGTTTGAAAGGATCCATGGGCAGCCATCACAGTCTGATATTTGGAAGATGATTCCTCTTTGCCTAATGTGGTGTTTATGGGTAGAAAGGAATGGACGCTGTTTTGATGACAGAGAACACTTGTTGGGAGAATTTAGAGAGTCTCTCTTTCAAACTCTTTTTTTTTTGGGTGAAAACTCTTGTATTGAATGGGGATTTTTTAAATGTTTCTTTTTTAGACTTTTCTAGTTCCTAGTTCCTTGCTTGTATTTAGGCGTTTCCACTTATATACTTCCTGTGTACTTGAACTATGCCTATCCACTTGCATTAATAAATCTCTTATTACTTATAAAAAAGAAGAAGTAATTTGAGGATCTTTAATAAGGCTCTATTGGGGAAGTGGCTATGGAGATATCAATCGGAAGGACAGTCGCTTTGGAGGGAGGTGATTGATCGGAAGTGCTTGGTTGGGGGGGGGGGGGGGGGGTTGGTGTTCTAATCAAGTTTGGGGGGTTTATGGTGTGTGACTTTGGAAGTTCGTTAGAAAGGGATGGGAGAGTTTTGTTAGTCATCTTACTTATGCTGCTGGTTTGGGCTGGGGTTGGGGAGGTGTGTTCCATTCCAATTCTGGTTTGGTGTATTTTGGGTAGTTTTCACGGGCTTTTGGGTCATTCAGGGCACTCTAGTATGGGCTAGGTGTTTTCTTGTATACGTCTAGTGTACTTGGTTACTCCTATTGGTATATATAATGTTTTTACTCAAAAAAAAAAAAAAAAAAAAAAAAAAACTTATGCTGTTGGTGAGGGATCTAGGATCCGTTTCTGGTTTGACATTTGGCGTGGTGATTGGGCCCTCAATATTGTGTTTCCTGCTATCTTTCAATTGGCTTTTTGTTGGTTTGCTTCTGTTTTTGATTTGCTTTGTCGTTGTAGTGGCTCAATTCAGTGGGATATTTGTTTAACTAGAGCTGTACAGGCTTGGGAGATTGATGAAGTTTCAGCTTTCTTCAGTTTTTTATTCTCTTAGGCTTGGTAGTAATGATGTGGATAGGGTGTTGTGGAACTCTAAGGGGTGTAAAAGTCACTGTTCGTTCGTACTATAAGCTGTTGACTTTTCAGAATAGTCCTCTTTTTTCTTGGAAGTGTATTTGGAGGTCTCATGTGCCTTCCAAAGTGGCTTTTTTCATTTGGACTCTCTCTTGGGAAAATTTTGACGCTGGATAATTTAGGGAAGTGGGGTATTATAGTTATGGATTGGTCTTTCATGTGTAAAAAGAATGGGGAAACCGTGGACCATCTACTCTTGCATTGTGAGGTGGCAAGGGCTTTGTGGGATGGCATTTTTTTGGAGAATCAGCTTGGCTTGGGTGATGCCTTTGAGAGTGGTTGACCTTTTTGCGTGTTGGAATGGGTTTCATGGTTGTTCTCAAGTGGACGTGGCTTGAAGATTGTTCCTTTATGTCTTATGTTCATTTGGATGGAAAGGAATGAGTGGTGTTTTAATGACAAGGAGCGTTCTTTGGAGCAACTCTGGAACTTTCTTGTGCACTCTTTTCTGTTTCGGTTTTCTGCTTTAGTGATTAATGGCACTTCCACATCAGGTGTCACTTTCTGTTTTCTAGAATGTATTTAGGTGTTTTCTTTTGTATACTTACTGTGTACATGAGCTTCGCCCATACATTTGTTTCTAATAAAATTTCTTCTTACTTATGGAAAAAAGATTGTTGAGAATTGCAATGATTCCTTCTTGCTGCATAGAAATGTATCTGCTATATGGCATTTCTTTTCCAAATGCATAGACAATTTGGAGATATCTAGTGATGTCACTCGGTGCAATGCAATTTAATTAGAATGGATGATGATTGGGAGGTGGATGCCTGTACTGCATTCTTTAATTTGGTTTATTACTCGAGTCTGAGACCATGCTGTGGTAGAAATTTTGAGGCTCAAGGATCTCCCTGGCTGCAAACTTATGTTCTTTCAGCTTTTGTTTTCCTGATTTTGTTGACCTTCTTACTATTTGTGTAGTTTGTTTCTATTATATACTCCTTGGTTACATAGATAGCGTCTTTTTACTCATTGGCAAAGTTATTACCCATAAAAAATACTTACAGAAGAAAATCTTATACAAGCACACATCCGTTCTTGTTGCTTGGCAGTTGGAAAACATTCACTCATTAGTTTATTTTCATTCCTCTGCTTTCAATGGTAGGCCTTGTAGAGTGATGTTGAACATATTTACTACCAATGGTAGTAATAATAATTAAAAAAAAAAAAAAGAATCAAAGTGGTAACATAATATTTGGAGGATTGCGTGCAAGCACATTGATTTTAATGGTTGTACACATTAGATTAATAGAAATTGTTATTTGGCTGATGCTTTTACAGGTGAAATCGAAACTTGGGATTCTTAGTTCATATGCTGATGCTGCTGAGGGATTAATAACACATGGATGGATAACAAAGATTGAGAAACATGGATGCTTTGTCCGTTTTTACAATGGAGTTCAAGGATTTGCTCCCAGGCTAGTCTCTAATCATCTATGTTACAATTTTGAGAACTCCTTATTCCTGCTTCTAGAGTGTAGTAGGTATTTCCTTTGTATACTTCCTGTGTACTTGGGCTGTGCCTATTCTTGGTGATAAAATCT
Organism: Carya illinoinensis; assembly: GCF_018687715.1. Classification (NCBI taxonomy): domain Eukaryota; kingdom Viridiplantae; phylum Streptophyta; class Magnoliopsida; order Fagales; family Juglandaceae; genus Carya; species Carya illinoinensis. Next base: position 28,179,418 of record NC_056759.1, read on the forward strand.
CTCATTAATTATCAAAATAAATTTTGAGAACTCCTTATATTTGACTTAATTGATAATCATCTTTAAGTTCTGATATCCAACTTTAGTATTCATGCAATACTGATTTTTCTTTTTGGAGGTGTTTTGTTGGAATTTGTATACGTGATTTTTGTTCTGGTGTGATCCCCGCAATATATGCCATGCCAAAATCTGACCTCTAGAGCCATTTTCCACCTCAAATCTGGTTAAAAAATGCCTCTATTGATTGGGTTATAATACCATCCACCCCACATGCTCCCAGACTTCATTTTCGCCATTGCATGCCACAGAACATCTTTCTGTTGCATGGCACCATAACCATTTGCCTAGCTGTGGAATTACACATGATAAGGTGTAAGCCACCTAAAGGGATTGGAGCACATATAGTTGGTCAAGTAACTAGATGATACTTAGGCTCACCCTCTAGTCCACACTACATCTCAAGAAACCCCTTGAGCTTCTCAATACACTCTACCAGACCTGCCAGGATGGGGAGGTGGGGCAAAAAATAACTAGGTAAGTTAGAGAGAGTGCTCTCAATCAATGCAATCCAACCAATTGTGGGCATCGCTGGAGGCAGTGACACTGCCCTACAACCAAGGATTTGAGCCAATACCGTCTTCCACATCACTAAAAAAACTTATTTTGATTTGGAAAAGTAAAATTACAACCCTACGCATCAAAGCATAAAAATAAGCATCGCTGTGAAGTGGCTAGGGCACTGTGGGTCTAAATCTTTTACCTTTCGGGATTGATTGGATGATGACCCAATAGGTGGGTGTATGGAGGGTGGCCCCTTTGTGTTTAATATGGAGTTTTTGGAATGAGCATAACACCTGCAACTTCAAGGATAATGAGAGAGCATTATTTTTTGATGAGTAAGATAACATTTTATTGATAGAAGTAAATAGGCATAGCCCAAGTACATAGGAGGTAGGATAATGAGAGAGCATTGCCATAATTAAAAATTTCTATGCTTCTTTGTATTAGTGGACAACCGCCCATAATAACACATTTTTCTTCCTTCATATCTTTTCTGGATTCTTGTTTTTCTTCCCTTTCTTAAACTAGGCCTTCTGCTTTTGTATATAAAAAAAATCAGTGTATCCTAGTAGGGCAGTGTTTTCTGTGTAACCGTGATGCAGAGAGGGGAGATTTGCTTGAGACTTTGTATCTTCTTCTCCGTCTCTCTGATCAATTGGGTTATGCCAAGAGTTTTGGTTCTGCTAATTACCCTCAGTTAATGATGTTTCCCTGTGAAAATATCCCATCTCTTTTTTTATTTATTTGTCATTGATTGATTGTTTCCCATTATGAACCAGATCTGAACTTGGATTAGAGCCAGGATGTGACCCAAATACGATGTATCATGTTGGACAAGTTGTCAAATGTAGAATAATGAGTTCAGTTCCTGCTTCTCGGAGGATCAACCTTAGTTTCATAATAAAACCTGCAAGGTTTGCTTCCGTTACTTTCTTTGATTTATACCTTTATCTTTCCTGCCTTTGAATTTGATGATGGAGTTGAGTTCAAAATTTCTTTCCTGTTACTGGAAATACCCTTAGGTAATCTTAAGTGGCATATTTGATGAGCTAAAGTTTAGATGGTGAATCAGTGTGAAGTTGTATGGGGGGTTATTGTTTTCAGGTTATTCTTTTATAAGTAAAATAAAGCTTTATTGAATCAAGTAAGTAGGCATATTGCTTCTACTTAGATAGGTCATACCTTTGTATATCTTCTTGTGTACTTTTTTTTGATAAGTAAAACGTGAAGTTAAGATTGATTCTTCTTGTGTACTTGGGCTATGCCTATCATTATTAATAAAATCGTTTGCTTATCAACAGAAGAAAAAGTAAGTAGGCATAACCCAAGTACGAAAGAGAACACCTAGTTACAAGTTAGGACCATGAAATGGATTGTTATCAGGTTAATACTTGGAAAAATATGTTAGCAGGTTATTATAATGGAGTTCTATCTTATCTATACTATGCAAGAATTAATGTTTATGCTGAGTTTCTTTTGTGGATTACATTTAACTTGAATCTCAAGTGGCAGGGTTTCTGAAGAGGATATGGTCACATTAGGTAGCCTTGTTTCTGGAGTTGTTGATGGGGTAACCACCAATGGCATTATAGTCTATGTGAATGCAAAAGGTTACTCAAAGGGCACAATTTCTCCTGAACATTTGGCAGACCACCATGGTATAGAATTGTTTTAGCTGATAAAATTTTTTCCTCCACTTTTTTCAGTTTTATGTTCTTTTTTCTTTAAAATTTTTGGGACTGTCCTAATCGTGTTAATTGTTATGTAGGGCATGCTACTTTGATGAAGTCAGTTTTGAAGCCAGGATATGAGTTTGATCAACTGCTGATACTAGGTAGCCTTCAGCCTGTGGTCATGATCTCTCTTCCTCATCTTCAGTTTACTTACAATTCTGCCCAAAAAACTGAAACCAAAAATTTTTAAATGGGTAGTTTATAATGGCTTTGTTTCTCATTAAGAATCTGAAATATGTTTGCAGAAAAAAGGAGAGAGAATATAATTCATGGCATTATCAAGGGGAAGGAAAATGAATATTATATGAAAAAAGAACTAAATAAATTTTTGGTGACCACTTTCTTATCCTGAAAAACAGCATTATATTTATCTCTGTGTTCATGGGCTTTGCCTAGTTTCATTCCATTCAATAAAGTTTATTACTTATAAAAAAAAATATTTATTTGTGTGTGCACCATGGCTGTGTTGGTGTATATGTGATGTAGGGTAAGAAGAAAGGCACCTCTGATAAGTTAAAGGAGGATAAAATTATCTTCCCAAGCTTATACTGCACTGCCTCCCCATCTGCTGCCCCATCATGTCACCATCCGTACCATATTACCTTTACTCCTAGTAGATCCAGAACTTGAGACAACATGGTGACTGGCTTGCGTCTTTAAGAAAACATCTGAGGCATAAGTAGGATTTGATTCTTTAGAACTGTTGTTTGTGTTATTGCTGTGGACCCTTAAGTCGTAAAAGAGATGCTCACAAGTCCTAAAAATTATGTAGTTGTATGTGATATTATACGTTGGATTTACTTGGAGAACGTAATATATAGAAAAGAACTAAGGACACATTAAAATGAAGTGAACATATTCTCATGATGTAAAGAAAGCAACCTCTTATAACGCTGAAAACATCCTCAAAAAAAAAAAAAAAAAAATTCTTGTGTACTTGTTCTGTGCCTATTCTTGGTAATAAAATATTTTATTAATTATCAAAAAATAATAATAATGCTTCCTCAGTTGATAATCTCTTAAGCAACTTGAATTGAAAACATCCTCATAAACACCAATTTATTGGTGCTTCCTATTGTTAGATTGGCTGTTTTACTTTCACTTCAAAAGATCCAAATCAATGCAAAGTACATGTTGAAGCCAAGTGGCTTGTAGTGCTGTGGCACCATCTTGATGCTCTTCTTTTCCTAATCTGCTGATGTCCTAAAGCCTATCTAGCTGTTTCTGATTGCTGATGTGAGTTTTAAGTATCATTCATATAAAAAAGCTGAGCTTTTAAGTTCATTTAGGATTTGAAGTTTCATCATGGCTTATGGAATTGCTTGTTGACAAAGATCTAGCTTTCATGCTTTTTTCCTGTTTGCTTTCCCTGTCCTTTTCCTCCAAGTGAATGCTTTCTTGTTGATTCTGTTGTTCGTCTCTTATTGTTAAATGGAAAATTTATTATCTTTAAGATGGTGACCTGGTTATTATTCTAAAATTTTTTCTTGCTTCGTAATAGATATTGTTGGCAACAATTTGGTACTCTCTGCAAAACATTCTCTGATCAATTCCTCTCAGCAACTTCCTTTGGACCTCAGTCAGATTCGTCCCAACTCAGTAGTCCACGTGAGTAATTGGTTCTCTTCTTATGTGATTTGTTGCTACAGTTTTTATTTGGAGAAACACATTTTGATTTCTATATAATATGCATTCAAACTGCTGTGGCCTAAATTTTACTTCTCTTAACAGGGGTACATCTGTAACTTAATTGAAACGGGTTGCTTTGTCCGCTTTCTGGGGCGTTTGACTGGTTTCTCCCCTAGAAACAAGGTTTTTCCCCTTCCATGCAGTCCTGCTATATTTGACAAATACTTTGCATGAGTTTTGTTTTGACTCACTCAGATTTTTTGTTGTCCCCTGTAGGCAACAGATGACCAAAGAGTTGAACTTTCAGAGTCCTTTTACATTGGACAGTCTGTTCGTAGTAATATTCTCGATGTTGGTGAACTACTTGAGACTAAGCTTCTGAAATTATGATTTTTGAAGTTCTGAAATTGGGATTAATCCACTCTGCTCCTCCTCTTTCTTTCAGGTCAGTAATGAAACAGGTAGAATAACTGTTTCCTTGAAGCAGTCATCTTGCTATTCGACAGATGCATCCTTCATTCAAGAATACTTTGTTCTGGAGGATAAGGTAAACATGATTGTGGCTCCATATAAACTGGCCCCATATACTGGAAATTTGTGATAACCCATTGATCTTTGTGCTTTTTTGTTTTTGCTACCTAAACAGAATATTTTTTATAAGAATATCTTTATTAATAACTGGAATGGCACAACCCAAGTACATAGGTAGTATACGTAGAAGCACTGGAAGCACAGAGATCAAAATGAAGGTTATGCTTAGAACTTTGAAAGCTTGCGAGAAGATTGTGGATGAAGTTAGATCCATAATGTTAAAAACTCTTTTTAACTTCTTGTTGGTTCAAACTTGTCCTGTAACTTCTATTTTGATTTTATGTCTCTGTTCTTCCTAGTTGGGTGCTTCCTCTCATATACAGATCTCAACAGCCACATTGCTGGTCTTGTGTACTGTTTAAGCAATGTGTTATAGCTAGTGTTCATCAAGCCGCATACAAAAGAAACCAGACGCTTTCTTTTGTATATGTCCCATGTACTTGGGCTATGCCTTTTATCATTATCAATAAAATTGTGTTTGTTTACCCATAACAAACGTGTTCATCAAGCCAGTGTCCTACTTGTTGAGGCTTTCACCTTTTATTTATGGTGTAAGTGGTGGCACAAGTGTAAGCTGCATTTAGGTCCTATTATAGAGTTTTTATCTGAAGAGAAGAGTCCCAAGTTGTCTTTCATTTTGTCAAGCTCATTGGGTTTTGAATTCTGGTTTTTGTAAATGATAAATTCTCTTATACTAGTTGCTCATGTACTATATTATTCCTTGTAATTTGATGGTTTAAATAATTTTGAGATTATAGTGACCTCTAATGAGTATGTAATCTTATATGGTTACTGGCTACTCTCTTAGGAAGATCTTCAAGATATTAGAATATTTTCTAAACCTTCGGAAAGGAATGAGAAGTGTTTTAATGATAAGGAGCGTGGAGTGGGGGGAATCTGGAACTTTTTTGTATTCTCTTTGTTTCAATGGTTTTCTGCTATTGTTCTAAAGGGCGGGAATGTTCATGAGTTTCTATTTTCTTTATAGTCCACTAGAATGTAACTAGGTGTCTCACTTTGTATACTCTTTGTGTACTTGGGCATTGCCTAGTTTCTTCATATTCAATAAAGATTATTACTTATAAAAAAAAAAATATTTTCTAAACCTTGGCCATCTTCTTTCTTATCCAGATTGCTAGGTTGCAATCATTGGAATCTAAAGGTTCTGAGCTAAAGTGGGTTGAAGGATTTAGCATTAGCAGTGTCATTGAGGGAAAAATTCAGGAGGTGAAGGATATTGGAGTTGTTGTTAGCTTTGAGAAGTATCTGGATGTTTTTGGTTTCATCACCCACTATCAATGTGAGATAATCTCCTTACGTTTTGATTATTTCATGGATTTGTTGCTGTGATCCTGGTTATTTATTATCATTACTAATATAATCTTTATAGTAGGGGGAACTACTGCAAAAACCGGCTCGCTAGTTCAAGCCGTAGTTCTGGATGTTTCTGTGGCAGAACACCTAGTGGATTTATCTCTAAAGCCAGAGTTTTTTTATGAATCCAGAGGAGGAAGTTTAAAAAGCCAATCTCATAAGAAGGTCAAACTTTGTGCTTTTTATTTAGGGGCAGTTTTTTAACTTTTAATTATAGTTTGGTATAGATGTTACTTCTTTTTTATTTATAAAGGTTTTATGTGATTATTTCTCTGTCCTTGCCTATTTTTCCCTAACTTATACCATTATGGTTTCAGAAACGCAGAAGAGAACCATCCATGGACTTGGAAGTGGATCAAACAGTCAATGCAATTGTGGAAATTGTGAAAGAGAATTACTTGGCAAGTGTTTGACTGTTAATTATGTTAGTAGCTTTGGTAAAATGATTCACACTTATCTTAAGCTCATATTTCTGGATTGCATTGTGCCTGATACAGGTCCTTTCTGTGCCCGAATATAATTATGCTATTGGTTATGCATCGGTATCCGATTATAACACCCAAAAGTTTCCTCCGAAACAATTTCTGAATGGACAAAGGTAAACATCGAGTTTGATGGTTAACATTTTAAGCTCTATATTCTTCATTGCATATGACCTCACAAATTGGTCAGCTTCTCTTCCAAGCCTTTATGTGGTTAATATTATCCTCTGTATTAATTCCTTTCATCTAAATTTAGTCGTTTTGTACAATGAAACTACTTGTCTGATTGCAGATTTGACATTTTTTTCCCATAATATAGCAATGTGGATTTGCTTATGTGCTTGTAGTTTTTCCATAATTTTTCTTTTCTTGTCTTTTTTTTTTTTTTTTTTTTTTTTTTTTTTTTTTCCTTTTAAAGATGTATTGTTCCTATGTATAAACTGTTTGTCTTATTGCTGATTATTACGCATCAAGAAGTAATGGGAATTAGTTCACGTGGTGCAGTGTCATTGCCACTGTTATGGCTCTTCCAAGCCCTTCAACATTCGGGAGATCGCTATTGCTTCTTAATATGAAGAGTGAAGCCAGTGAGACAAAAAGATCCAGAAAGAAGTCTACCTGTGAAGTGGGATCTCTGGTTCAGGCAGAGGTAGACAGTTTAAGAGTATTTGTTATATTCTAGAGATATTTTTCTATGGTGTCTGGTGATTTTAGTAATTAAAAAAAATTGCAACTGCATAAACCGAGGAGTTTTGACTTTCTGTTCTTTTCGTGATTGCTTCGGTTAGAAGCATACTGCATCGATTTTTTTGACTCTGAGATTACTGATTTTTTTTTATCTTTTATCTTTTATTGCTTGCCAGATTACAGAAATTAACCCTCTTGGACTAAAATTAAAATTTGGACTCGGTTTTCATGGACGAGTTCATATAACAGAGGTATTTTTTTCCAAATTTTAAGGCATCTATTTGATCACTCTTAAAAGTAAATATTTTTAATTGTTTTGTAATTAGCTGGCCATTTACAATTTTATTTGTCCTGTGAGCAGGTGAAAGATGTTAATGGTTTGGAAGATCCGTTTAGTAACTTAAGGGTTGGGCAAACAGTGACTGCAAGGGTTATTGCAAAAGCTAAGCAATCAGACAAAAAAAGCTACCAATGGGATCTGTCGTTGAAACCTAAAATGCTTGCTGGTAAACAATATATTGATAAATATCCTTCTGGTGATCTGTTTCAAAACCTATCTCGGTTACCTTACATTTCTAAAATTCCTTGTTTTTTTATGAGTAAAATGTCTCATGTTTCAGTGCTATTAAAGTCAAATGAGCTTGACTTTGTCTCCCTTTTTTAAATTATGTAATGGGATAGAATCAAAATGTTGTCTTTACTTTCTAAATGCTTGCATCTGATGTATATACTTTAGGCTTGCCTAGACTTGTTTCTAAACCTCATTGTTTTAACTGCCACAGAGACACTTCAGCTTCTCTTCTTTTATTGTTTTCTGTTACTTAGCTACAATATTTTAGAGCTAAAGAAAAAGTTATTGGCATCTTAACTGAGACCTGTAACATCATCGCTTTTTTAGTTCCATGGAAAGACGCTCATTGTTACACACCTCTAAATTTGAGGTTGGCATTTATGCAAATGAATCATTCTGGACCATTCCTCATTTTATTGCTTATTTTCTAATCAATGTACTTTTTTTAAAAAAATAAAAATATTATTAAATTACTTATGTCAAAAAATGACCTATTGTTAAATTACCTTTTTCATGACTTGTATTGCTAAACTAGCATGCATAGGTGATGCTCCTGTATATGTCCCGTATACTCGTGTCTTTGTTTATATTATGCTCAATAAAATTGTTTGTCGATAAAAAAATGACCTATCCTCTTCTAGGAATTCATACCCGTATTGTTTGTCTTTGTATATGTCCCGTATACTCGTGTCTTTGTCTATTTTATGCTCAATAAAATTGTTTGTCGATAAAAAAATGACCTATCCTCTTCTAGGAATTCATACCCTTATTGGAAAGGGGGAAGAAGTAGGAGAGTATTCTGCATAGTTGGGTTAACTAATCAATTAAATGATATTGAGAATGTCTCCCATCTCTTCTTTAACCTTTGTATCCATGTTCGTTAAAGTTTATCACTTATGAGATTCTAAGTTTCTGTTCAAATGCAGATTCCTTTGAAATGGAGGGCAAGCTGATGGCCAACGATGTTGATTTTTCAACTGAACAATGCATCACTGGTTATGTATATAAGGTGGACAGCGAATGGGTTTGGTTAACAATATCTCGAGATGTTAGAGGTCAGCTTTTTATTCTTGACAGTGCATCCGACCCTAGTGAACTAGAGGGATTTCAGAAGCGCTTTCATGTGGGGAAAGGTGTTTCTGGTCGTATTTTAAGTATTAACAAAGAGAAAAGGTTATTACGGTTGGTTCTACGTCCTTCATTTGCTGTCGCAAATGGAAATGTTGCTGGTGTAGATTTAAAGATGGATGATCATTTGAAAGATGTTACATCTCATGTTCATGAAGGAGATATTGTGGGTGGAAGAATATCGAAAATACTTGCAGGTGTTGGTGGATTGCTCGTGCAAATTGGTCCTTATCTGTATAGTAGAGTACATTTTATGGAGCTTAGAGACTCATGGGTGCCTAACCCATTATCGGGATATTACGAAGGGCAATTTGTCAGATGCAAAGTGCTGGAAGTCAGCCGCTCTGTCAAGGGCACCATTCAAGTTGATTTATCATTACGTTCTTCTTTAGATGGCATGCTTACTGAGTCTTCTGCAGGAATCTGCAACATACAGTAAGTGCTGAGGATTGCTAATCTGATAAAAATTAGAAGTTTACGTTCTTGTTTTTAAAGGACAGAATTTATGAATGGTTAGGTAATGTTGTTTCTTCAGAAAATAAGCTTTTTGTTTCTATTTTTCCATTTAGTGCTATATTCAATTTACAACTTGCTGGTAATAGAGTTACAAGCCTCGTAAATGTGCATGCAAAGTGTTGTAGACATTGTTGGATGGGTTTTAATTATGACCAACTTTTGTTGCTAATTTTAAGCTACATAAAAATGCTCTAAGTCATTTTTTTTTTTTCTTTTTAATATGCAAACCACTTCCAAGGAAGGATGGAGCTATCGGGGATGAAGTTAGAATCAAGGAGGGGCTAAATTTATTTGAACCGAAAAACTGTCTCTAAATTATTTGGATGAGATTTTTGGTAGGACGGGTATTTGCTTGGATGATGCCTTAGAGCGTGGTGGATCTTTTGGCTTGTTGGAAAGGCATGAAGGGTAGTCATTGCATTGCTGCTATTTGGAAGATGGTTCCTTTATGCTTGATGTGGTGTTTATGGTTAGAAAGGAATAGGTAGTGTTTTGAAGATAGAGAACATTCGTTGGGAGGAATTAGAGTTTTTTTCTTTGGGAAAATGTTCTTGTTCCGAATGGGGTTAATTTTCATGATTTTCTTTTAGCTTCTACTACTTCCTAGCTTGCATTTAGGTGTTTTCTCTTGTATACTTCCTGTGTACTTTGGTTATGCCTATTTACTTGATTCAATAACACTTATTACTTAAAAAAAAATTATTCGGCCAGAGGAATAATATTGCAAAACAAAAAATATTTAGGTTCAGTAAATTACGGAAACTATCTGCTTAGAAATTTAATGGTATCCAAGATATTAAAAATTCGTTCCATCTGCAGTTTTCCTTATTTATAGTTGTTTATCTAAACACAGTATTGTTTTATGATTTACAGGCAGCCTCATTCCAAACGTGTTGAGAAGATTGAGGAACTTCATCCTAATATTGTTGTACAGGTTCTGGATATTTTTATGTTGTCATCCTAGGCTCTCCTGGATGTAATTGCTTATATTATTTCTCTTCCCTCATAGTCTATTTTCTCTCTTTTTACTTACTACGTCAACCATGATTAATGTCATGTTTACAGCACGCTACCAAGTGCAAAACAGCAACAGTTTTTTTTTTTGGGGGTGGGGGTTGTTCAGGGTCCTGCAAGAAATTCTATGTCTCCATTATCTTTAGTCGTAGTCAGTCTTTTGGGGGTGGGGGTTGTTCTAGGGGGGAGCGAGAAATTCTGTCTCCATTATCTATAGTCGTAGTCAGTCTTTCTGAGAGAACTGGTATTGAGTAGGCAAGTGGAACATTCACTAAAAGATATTCAACATGCACCTTTTCAATTCTTTCTTAGTTTTTTATTCTTTTCAATTTTGAAAAACTGCTTCCTCTGATTTTCTTCGTTCACGTATAGCTCATGTTCCAATCACTTAATATTGCTTCATTTTTATATCAGCTTATTTGTGTTTGATAGGGTTATGTTAAGAATGTTACATCTAAAGGATGCTTCATTTGGCTTTCTCGGAAGATTGATGCCAAAATCCTTCTCTCAAATTTATCCGATGGATATGTCGAGAACCCTGAGAAAGAATTCCCTGTTGGAAAACTTTTGATTGGCAGGCAAGTCTCATTTATCTTTTTACTTGTTGGTTGAATTGATACGTAGGGGTAGAAATATGGCAATGAACTAAGAGGCTTGAGTGTAGGGTGTTGTCTGTGGAGCCTTTATCAAAGCGAGTTGAAGTGACATTGAAGACATTGGGCAGAAGCAGCTCTTCAAAATCTGAAATTGATGCTTTGAGAACTCTACGCATTGGAAATATTATGTCTGGCAGAATTAAGCGAGTGGAATCATATGGCTTGTTCATCACAATTGACGACACGAACTTGGTAAGGAACAAGTTATTCAATCGAAGTCTTGTGAAAATGTACTTGAAGATAGGTCATTAAAAATATCAGTTTTTGGAGCCTGGAAATTCCCAGACGTGATCCACTTCCCAAATTGATGCTTAAAAGTCAACCTGTTTTTTTAAATCAGGATTATTTCAGCTGGATGGTGCGGGATCTCTTTAGTTATAAAATTACATAGAAGTTCTATGCACTGTTGATTTTTTAATTGAAATATACTTGGTTTTGAGTCAATGATTTTACCTTGCAATGCCATGTATGCATTGTGACCTTGGAATTTATTTGTATTTGTGCTCTTTTCTTGCGTAGGTTGGATTATGCCATGTGTCAGAGCTTTCAGATGATCATGTTGAAAGCATAGAAACTAAATACAGAGCAGGGGAGAGAGTGACAGTGAAGATATTAAAGGTGATCATATTGTTTATGAAGAATCTTTGAGAGTTGCACTCCCACTGGCATTTTAACTTTTACCTCTCATTGGAAAATATAATATACGAAATTTTAGATCATCTTTAAATCATTGTTAGTTTTGATTGGTGGATACTAATAATGATTATTCACCAAGATCAACTAAGGATTGGGTATTCACCAAGATCATTGTGTTTTTGTTTTTTGTTCAATGATTTCTTATTGATTTTCTTCTGTTTTTTGTTCTGTTTTAGGTGGATGAACAAAGATGCCGCATCTCTCTTGGAATGAAAGGTTCCTATATGGGCGATGGTATTGATTTTCAACTACCCTCACAACAAGAACCTGATGAAGCCATTAGAGAAAATGGTTTTACTACTTTATTAACATCTCCTGGTAGTAGTTTGCTTGGGGCTCAAAGTATGGATACTGAAGATGAAAATGGAGATTGCCCAATTCTTGCACAAGCAGAATCAAGGGCTTCCATTCCACCACTTGAGGTCAGTCTTGATGACATCGATCAATCCAGTATTGATAATTTAGTCGGTCAAGACCAAGAGAATATTGATGAGGCAACCACTGTACATGAAAAGAACAAGAGACAGGCAGAGAAAAAGGCGAAGAAAGAGAGGTCATTTCAGTTTTCACAATTGTCCATTCCTGGCCATTTAGTTTTTAAGGGCTAGTTCTATTTTATTTTTGAAGTTTTTATTCAGTTGAACTTGGAAACTACCCTGAGCAGGGAGCAAGAAATTAGGGCTGCTGAGGAAAGACTAGTGGAGAATGATATACCAAGAACTGCCGATGAATTTGAAAAACTGGTTAGAAGCTCTCCTAATTGCAGTTTTGTATGGATAAAGTACATGGCTTTCATGCTCTCTATGGCTGATGTTGAGAAAGCCCGTTCTATTGCTGAAAGGTATTCTTTGAGCTATTTGCTTCTGGCCACTTCCCTCGTGCAGTTACTTTATTTGGAACTTGCTCTATCTCCACTCTTGGAGGTATCGACCCTCCTCTCCCACGTTGACCATAGACACCCCCACTTTCCACCCACCACGTTCCCCCCACCCACCCACACCACCGCCCCCTCCCCCCCCCCCCCCCCCCCCACAAAAAAAAAAAAAAACATGAAAAAAAAGTCAAAAGTTATCTTATGGGAGTTTTCCTGTTAAGCTGTTAGAATGGGTCTGCCATGTGACCAGATGGAATAAGTTACTTCTGCTGTGTTTAATTGGAATGGAACTGTGTTATGAAATGGAAGTGTGTGAACCTCCTGGTTCATGAGACTCCCGTTTATCAATTACTTATTTTGCACATTAGCCACTAACTACAAGTTTTCTTTCATTGGAACTGCTTCCTAAATACATTTGAATGTATTCCAATAGCCTTAGCCTTTTGCTTTATGATTTAAAAAAAAAGTAAATTTGTTCGCTTATGGGCTCTAGCTCTTATGGCACTTTCCTCTAATACATAATAATATTAATAAGTAGCTTTTTAAATCGTTATTTTTTGTTTTTAGCCTGAACTGAGATAAGAAAATTTTCTTGCTTACGCTACCAAATATAGTGAGGAACTTTGGTAGAATGTCAAAGATAGGCAGGCTAACAGGATTTTTCCCAAGAAAGTTGGGCACCGTTTTTAACTGAATTATTTCAAAAGTTTTTTTTTTTTCTTTTCTTCAGTAAAGTACTTTTTTTGTCACCTAACTAAACTTTGCTCAGATATTGGGAGCTTTTGAGTTAAAAACAAAAGATATTGCTTTTGCTAAATCAAATTGAAGGGTGATATAAAATCGAAACCTAGTCTCCTCCGTCCCTCGGGACCAACAGGGGTTGTATAGGTATATTCAACTGTTGTCCATCGACTATGCCTTTCGGCCTGGTCTTAGGCTGTCCCTTTCTCATACATCTTTGTGAAAGTCTCTCGTTTTTCGAGATCCTGTCCATCATTTTTTTATTTGATCTTTTGATGCAATGTGGCTATCATTATTTTCTAAGAATTTATTCAAGCCAGTTAAAATTTTTTGATGGGAGCGATTTTACCGTTCCTCTTTTTCCCCTTTCCTCAACCTTCCTCTCCCCTAGAGGAGAAATGAATGGCTAGACAATAGTTGAATATAACAAATTTCTTTGCCGAATCATCTCCTGCCTGTTTCTTCTCGTTCATAAATAGCAAAAATAGATTACATAGATCATGAAATCTGACTTCCTATCCTAAAGGGATTCAAATCTTGGATAAGATATGTTTCCCATACTTATCTACCAAATCTAAATATTCAAATCACAAATCCTATAAATCCTATATAGCTGTATAAATCTGTCTATACCCGAAATACATAGATAAAACATAGGAATTAATTCAAATAAATATAATCCACTAATACTCCCTCGCAAATTGATGCTGGTGTATCTACTAGCATCAATTTGCTAACTAGGAATTGATGCCGCTGTCTAGTCATTGCTTTTGTGAATATCTTAGCTACTTGAAGATTTGTAGAGATATGAGGAAGAAGAATAGACTTAGCCTCATTGGCTTGACGAATATAGTGACAATCCACTTCAATATGTTTGTTACGCTCGTGAAATACTGGATTGGTAGCAATTTGAATGGCACTAGTGTCGTCACCATGAAGAGGAGTTGGCTTGTCTTGCGAAAAACCAATCTCTTGAAGAATGCCCCTTAACCACATCACCTCAGAGCAAGTTGCTGACATAGCTCTATATTCAGCTTCAATAGAGGATTTAGAAACACACTCTTGCTTCTTGCATTTCCTGGAGATGAGTGAATCTCCAAGAAAGATGCACCAACCAGTTGTAGAACACCTAGAATATGGGCAGCCAGCCCAATCTGCATCACTATAAGCCATAAGTTGTAGAGAAGTGCCATCAGAAAAAAACAGCCCACTGTTAGGAGTCCCAATCAAATATCTGATAAATTTACTGACAATATGGACAGAATATGAGATATCTGAATGTGTGATAGTGAGGTAGATTAGACTCCCAACAAGCTTCCTATATAATGTAGGATCAGAAATTAAATCACCCTCATCCTGCCGATACTTCACACTGACTTCCATAGGAGTATCAACTGAAGTAGTCTCCCCCAACCTAGCCTACTAAACAAGGTCCTGGGTGTATTTATGTTGATTAATAAATAACCCATGTGGCTGTATGAATTTCCAGCCCCAAGAAATAAGTCAACAGTCCCAAATCTTTCATATGAAAGACCTTATGAAGATGCATCTAAACCCTCTGAATAAATTCAATATCGGATCTAGTAATAATGATATCGTGCACATAGACCAATAGGAAAACAAAACCAGAATCACTCTTATGAAGGAACAAAGAAGCATCATACTCACTCTGAGTGAATTGAAACTCAAGTAAGGTATTGCGGAACTTCTCAAACCAAGCTCTGGGAGCTTGTTTTAGACCATACAATGACCTTTTCGGCTTATAAACATCATTAGTTGAGGAAAGGGGCATACCAGAAGGAATTTTCATGTAAATGTCCTTTTTTAAATCACCATGAAGGAAAGCATTCTTCACATCTATTTGATGCAATCGCCAAGACTAATAAGCGGCAATGGCATGAAGGAGATGAACAATCGTCATCTTGGCAATAGGAGCAAACGTCTTGTCATAATCAATCCCATATTCTTGTCTATTTCCCAAAGATAACAAATGAGCTTTATCTCTCAAGGGACCCATCTGATCTAATAAGCTTCACGGAATACACCCACTTACTACCAATAGGTGTCACAGAAGAAGAACAAGACACAATGTCCCAAGTGTCATTGGCTGCTAGTGCATCCCTTTCTACTTGCATGGCATTCCTCCAACACTCATGTTCCATAGCTTGCTTATAAGAGGAGGGAATTGCAATAGAAGAAAATGTAGCAGACATAGAAGAATGAGATGAAAAACCATACTGATCCGGGGTTTGGAGACTCTAGAAGTATACCGATGAGATGGTGGATCATAAGTTGTGTCAAGGGATTGATCAGGAGCCACGGGCAGATGCTCAGAAGGGGCAGAAAGAGCAATCGGATCTGCTAGATGAGATGATTTACGCCTGGTGTAAACACAACCAGGTTTAAACCGAGTGGAAGCTGATGTAGAAGTTGTATCCTCATCTGAAAAATTTGGCAAAACACAAACTAGGAGGAATAGCGTCTAGATGAGTACGAAAAAATTGTTGTTTATCAAAGAGCACCATATTGCCAAAAACTCTAATGCGTTTAGCCTGAGGATCATAACAAACAAAACCCTTTTGAAAAGAATTATATCCTAAAAAGGCACATTTGACTAATTGAGCAGAAAGTTTGTCTTTCGTGAGATGGAAGATGCACAAAACGAACACAACCAAATGAGTGCAATTGAGAATAGTTTGGGGAGTGCCCAAATAGCAAAGAATAAGGAGAAACATTGTCTAATACTGGAGTAAGTAATCTATTAATTATCTTGTGTACTTGGGCTATGCCTATTATTATTAATACTACCGTTTACCTATAAAAAAAAGGTAATCTATTAATTAAATACACAGAAGTAGACAAAGTTTCACACCAAAAATGGGAGGGCACACTCAAATCAATTAGGAGAGCCTGGACAATATCAAGAAGATGACGATTCTTTCTTTCAGCTACTCTATTTTGTTGTAGAGTATATGGGCAAGAATGTTGAGAAATAATTCCTTGATCTTGAAGGAACATTTGAAACTCAGTAGATATATATTCTCCTCCTGAATCGGACGAAGAACCTTAAGAGAGGCAGAAAATTGATTAGTGAGATAAGCCAAGAAACGCTTGAATACTGGAAATACTTCATTCTTAGTGCGAAGAAAGTAAATCCACGTAAAACGAGTATAATCATCAATTAATGTCACAATATTTATAACGATCATGAGATTCTATCGGGGCAATACCCCACACATCACAATGAATAACATCAAGGGCACGAGTGGCATGAGATCCTTTTGAAGGAAAAGGATCAAAATCAAAATTTAATTGATCAAGAGAATATAGTTCTTTATTGCCTATTAAATCGGAAGATAACAACTTAGGAAGTATGTGAGAATTGGGATGCCCAACCGCCTATGCCAATCCTTCACACTCAAAGTACCAATATTACAAGAAAATGAAGATAAAGACTTTGACTCAACAGATTTTGAATCTAAACATAAAAGAAACAGCCGACTCTCTTAAGGACCCCTCGCAATCATTTTCCCAGTCACCTGATCCTGTATAAGACAACTAGAAGAAGTGAATGACTCTACAATTGCTGTCAACTAATTGTCCAATAGAAATCAGATTGGTATTTAATGAAGGAGACACAAAACATTATTCAAGGAAGGAGAAATGTCACCTACAGCAGTGATAGGTCTGCCGTGTGAATTTTAATTTGACCAGCATACTGTGAGACATTAACAAGAGAGTGTGAGGCACTTGTTATATGGTTGGTGGCACCGGAATCAAAATACCAAGGTTTAGAGGTAGATTTGGTTTTAACTGAAATACCAAAGAGCTGAGATGATCATTTGTTGTACCATTTTTGGTGTAATAGAGGTGGAATTTTGAGAAGTGGAAGCTGGAACATGAGGGGAAGTGGCCAAGGTAGAGCTGGCAGCACTAGTAGCCTCAGCAGCAACTGAATAGATAGTTTCTCGGCGACGTGGAGGACATATCTGGCAATCCTTGATGATATGTCCTTGCTTCTTGCAATAGTTGCTCGTTTTCTTAGAGCAATTTGCAGCGAGATGCCCATGACCTTTGCAACTATAGCATTGAGTAGTGCTCAAATCCCTCCCCCTTTGGTTTTTCCTTGAGCTGCATATGCCACAGGAGCTGGAGTAGCTTGTTCCATGACTGTTTGGGTCATCAATCTTTGCTCCTCTCGAAATCTCTCTCCCAAACACATATCAAGTGGAAGCATTGGATCTCGGCTCATCAGATTAGCATGAATAAATTCAAATTCAGGCCTTAGTTTGTAAGTTACCAAATGAAAAAGAAACAGAAACTCAAGAAAGAATTGGAAACCAAGAACCGACTGACTTTGAAACTGAAAAGACCACGCAGCATAATTCTCTCCATTGAATCGAACCAGAAGAGAATCTCTAATTTCAGAAGACATGATAGACAAGAAAGCCTAGCTGCAACCCTTGAGACTAGAGAAAAAAAATAGTCATAACTCTGGAAACAGAAAAACCCTAGCCGAGAATCTGGAAATCAGAAAAAAAAAACCCTAGCCGAAAATCTTAGAATCAAAAAAACCTAGAATTCTTAACCTTTCTCTGATGCCATAACAAATTTCTTTGCTGAATCATCTCCTGTCTGTTTCTTCTCGTTCATAAATAGAAAAAATAGATTACTTAGATCAGAAATTCGCAATCTGACTTCCTATCCCTTTGGGATTCAAATCTTGGATAAGATATGTTTCCCATACTTATCTACCCAATTTAAATATTCAAATCACAAATCCTATAAATCCTATACAGCTGTACAAATCTGTCTATACCCAAAATATATAGATAAAACATAGGAATTAATTCAAATAAATATAATCCACTAATAGAATAAACAAGATAAACATAATTAGCAAAGCAGCTACTTCTGGTGGTGCATGGTTGAATATCGTGCTGTGTGTAGGTGTTTTACTTTTACAGACTTTGACTATGATGTTGCTGTTTGCTTTTTGTAGGGCTTTGAACACAATTAATATCCGAGAAGAGAACGAGAAGCTTAATATTTGGGTGGCTTATTTTAATTTGGAAAATGAGTACGGAAATCCTCCACAGGTACTAGAAAAAGAAGGTACTTTGTTGTTTTTTCTTGCTTTCATTGTTGTTCTGGCTTGCGTTTTGTTTTATTAGTTAGTGTGCTTCTTCAGGTGGCTGTTACAAACGTCTTCCAAAGAGCTTTGCAGTATAACGATCCGAAAAAGGTCTATATGGCACTCCTGGGAATGTATGAGAGGACAGAGCAACATAAATTGGCCGATGAGCTTCTTGACAAAATGACCAAGAAGTTCAAGCATTCATGCAAGGTACTTTCATCATTTCCTAGTTCCTACAATCATTCTGTCCTTCAACAAAATATTTAAGTTTTATCTTGGTTCAGGTTTGGTTAAGACGTGTGCAAAGAATGTTGAAGCAACAGCAGGACGTGATTCAGCCTGTTGTAAATCGTGCTTTATTAAGTCTTCCCCGCCATAAGCATATCAAGTTCATCTCACAGACTGCTATCCTTGAATTCAAATGTGGGGTTCCTGATAGAGGAAGATCCATGTTTGAAGGAATTCTGCGGGAGTACCCAACAAAAACAGATTTGTGGAGCGTTTATCTGGATCAAGTAAAATCCTTTTTTCATTATCCCTTAAATATGGTTTGGCTGTCGTCTATTTAACTTACATTCTTATGTCATACTTGCAGGAGATTCGGCTTGGAGATGTGGATGTGATACGCGCACTCTTTGAGAGGGCAATCAGTTTGAGCTTAGCGCCTAAAAAGATGAAAGTGTGTACAAATTATATATATTCAGCAAAAGAAAAAAAATTGTACAAGTTATTTATTGTCGTTTCAAGTTTAAAATAATCAATATACCTTTTTCTTTTTTTATAGTTCTTACATGATGTCTTGATTTGCAGTTCTTATTTAAGAAGTATCTCAAGTTCGAGGAGTCTAATGGTGATGAAGAAAGAATCGAGTCTGTGAAAAGGAAGGCAATGGAATACGTCGAGAGTACAATGGCTTGATTTTTCATGCTTTGAGAAACGATTTTATTTGGGTTTCTCGGCCTTGTTTTGTTCGTTAGCAGTTAGGCAGGCCCAAGAAGGGCCCAATTATTTGCCTTGTACATTCGAAAGTCATCAATTAATTTGTCTTTCTAATACAATACTGTGTTTTCATATTTACTTCAAATTTTTAACTAGAAAGTGTCGTCATTCGATGTTGAAATGCCCTCATTATGAAATTTTTGCCTACCCTTTTAGCATTTCTTTTTCTCTAATGATTGTGTTTACTTCTGACCTTTGAAAGCCCCCCATTAATTGCATCTTTTAGAACTGTACCTACAGAAATCTGCCAAAAATTAGTTTTGAGCTCTCAAAGACCACGCAGATATTGCGATGGGATCAGTATTAGGCCAACAAACCCCCCAAAACTCCGACCAAAAGCCACCAGCACAAGGAAGCAAGTTTAATGCGTTCGGCTCAGCCGCACAACCACCCTCCTACCCAAGATTGGCATTTGAAACCTCCCAGGGACGTTCTGTGGATGGCTCAAGAGACGACACCTTATCGGGATCCTATATAACAAAGGCCAAACCCACCCCAACTCCTAAGATAATATCATAGCTATTGAGTAATGTATCTAATAAATTGTTATCTAATGGTAATAAATATGCTACATTTTATATAGTCGGGTGATAGTGTGGTATATAAAATTTTTTGAGGATAAAAGTTATCTCTTTACTCATTTCCTTTCTACAAGTTGTTATCGCATGTCTCCTTACTAGACTTAAGGTGGCTCACACGCCACATCTTAGTGTTTTAAATTATTATATTATTAATATTATTATTTATTTTATTCAAAAATTATATTAAGAGTTGAGATTTTTAAGTAACTGCTTGTAATCACTAAGTCAATAAATGTTGACGTTGGAAATCATGTTAACGTAAAAGTGGTCTCTCCACTTCCTTGATGGTAGGAAGGTGGGAGAGAATATGCCAAGTGAACATGGTTCCTGGCCAGCCTATAAATTGCCTGTGATTAGCCATTAAGTCATATGCAAACGGTAAAAGAGACTTGGCTGAAAATCCTATTCTTTTACTCTTCATAGAGATAGTGAGAGGATAGAGAGTTTATGAAATTTCTCTACCTAGTCTCAATCTCTATCTTTGGTTTTCAAATTCCTTGGTTCGAGACTTTAGCAACTATGATGGGAGGTTAGATCATCGTTTTCTTTTGCATATAGCAAAATATATATGTTCTTTTTCCCATTTATGCTTACATTATTGGTATCAAAGATAGGTTTTTGTGTCATATTGCTTAGTATAACGTTGTTTTCCATCGTCATACTTATTTTAGATTTTTATCTATGCATGAAATTTTATCTTCAATATTTCATCTCGGATTTTGATGGAGAATAAACGATCTGTTGAAAATTATTCTCTCTGTTATTTCAGAGGCTATAATATGCTTATATTTGAAATATAATTTGGATGTGACGATTTTCAAATATAATATGCTTATATATATATATATATATATATTTTTTTTTTAATATAAGTTTTTGAAATCTTTTGAGCGTATGAGTTTCTTGATTTGTCCACATCTGCATCTATTCAGTTTAAGTTTTACGAATTACTTTGCAAGTGTAATGATGATTTTTATTCCATGTGTTGTGGGCCTTGAAGTGTTTCTAAGTCCAGTTTTCTTTTAAATTTGTTTGACGAGATAAAAGTGTTTGACATAAAATTTACTTGTTGAAATAGTCAAACGTAAATGACCAGTTTTCTGTGACAATGTTTTTGTTGAGTATTGAAATTTTGATTTTTAAGTGCTTGGGATTTGCTTTTCAAATATGACGTTGTTGTGTTTTGGGACGTGTTTGTAAAATGGCCAATTTATATGGAAGCGAAATCTGATACAATTTGTTTCCTTTGCCGTGTGTTCGATTTTGCAATCATTTGTTGGTAATATGCGGTTTGTGAGGTTATGAAATTATTTTGTGCATATATGTTTATGTGCATTAATGTTGATGGGAAGGAATGCATGCTGTCAATTCCTGAGTATAAGAAAGTCAAGGACTCATAAAAGCTATCGAAGAGCAATTCGTTAGTTCTGACAAGGCACTTGCAAGCATACTAACAAACAAGTTGTCAGTGATGAAACATCACAAATCTAATAGCGTGCATGAGCACATCATGGAAATGAGGGATATTGCTGCCCACCTCAAGTCTTTAAAGATTGAGATTATAGAATCATTTCTTGTCCATTTCATACTCAACTCTCTCCATACAGAATACATGCCATTTAAGATATCATACAACACATATAAGAAGTGGTCCATTAATGAGCTTCTAATTATGTGTGTGCAAGAAGAGGAGAGGTTGAAACATGAAAATTAGGACAGTGCCAATTTTTTCACTCATAAAAAGGGACAAGGAAAGAAAGGAAAGGGTGCTGATGGTAAACCTTTGAAGAAGAAAGAAAATTGGTCATTCAAGCGAGATGGCTATAAGGACCATAAGGATGCATGCTTCTTCTACAAGAAAAATGGGCACCAAAAGAAAGATTGCTTGAAATACAAGAGATGGCTTGAGAAGAAAGGTAATCTTGATGTTCTTGTGGTACCCGAATCAATCCACCATGTTTCCCCTATGAGATAGTAAGGTAATCATAAATTAAACTAATTACAGTACCAAGAATTAGATTATATCATGAAGCTAAAGTCCTTACGCCACAAGTCTTCCAACTTTAGACATAAATATATTATAGTCACACTATTTTATTATGTAAGGACACACACTCGTCCTCACAATATGCGAGGCGTGCACGACTCGAGTGGTCATCATCTAGTGTCGCGGCTACTGCCAAACCACAAGTGAGAGCCAGGGGCGCCATACAAACTACACTTTTTGGACCCAATTTATGTGTAGTTTTCTCAAGGTTGGTAAACTCTGGCTCTATGTGACTGGAGATATCCTAAAGTCTAACAAGGACTCTACTGAGTCTGATGAAGCCCTTTGTACTCACGTTATCAATTGTGAGAGTAATCATCATTAGATTCTCATATGGTTTCGTAATACTACCACTCCATCAATTAGTGTCTTGTTTGGCCCTTTCGATGATTCATAGTCTGCTTGGGATATGCTTGCCACTCGCTACTCATTGATTGATGGTTTCTGAGAGTACCAATTGATGCTTGATCTCTATTAGATAAAGAAGAATTGGGCCAGAGTACCAACGACATTTTTGCTTGCATGCAATTTTTATGGGATTAGCTCTCTCTCAAATCCAACTTAGAGGGATCCAGAGGATGTAAATTATATGTTACATGTAGAGATCAGACTCTACCTTATTAGTTTTCAATGGTACTACTTGATGATTTTGAACATGTTCGTGGGAAACTTTTTCATCACACTCCTCTCTTCCATCATTGGACACAACTATTTTTAAGCTTGTTTGATAAGAGACTCGCATGTAGACATTGTGTTCCCATCATACCACTTTAGTCTTGGCTACCACATCTTCTTGTTCATCATCTTCTCACCTAGAGCCTCTTGACAAGGTGGGACCTCGTCACCTTCCTTCCAATAGTTAGGCATATTGTTGCTATTACAAATGTCCAAGACACACTATTGAGAATTGCAAGCATCGTCTACAGGCTCCAAAACCCACTATAGCTGCTGCTCATACTGAGAGTCCCACATCTCTCATTGGTTCCTCTAGCAAATCTTTTGAGCCTACTTTCACCCTCTCCAAAGCCGATCTTGAGGATCTAATCAGCCAACCTCCTAATCTTGATCTCTCATCGTCCTCTGCCCTCTCAGTCTTGCCAGATGAAGCTTCTCCTTGGCTCTTTGAGTTTGCATGTTGCAATCACACGACACCCAACCAATCTACATTTATCATGTCTACATCATCATCTCATTCATCTTCAATACACAACTAATGGATCCTCTATGACCATTCAAAATATAGGCAATGTCCATACATCTAGTCTTTTTGTTCCTGATGTTTTTCATCTCCTTAAAACTTTCATTTAATCTTCTCTCCATGAGTCAATTGTGTGAACTTGGTTATAAAATTGTGTTTGACATCGTTTTGTTATATAGGATCCTCAGACCAGTTAGATACTTGGGACTAGGTGTAGAGTTGGAAGACATTTTCAACTCTCATCCCTCCCCCTTCCTAACTTTGTTGTCGCTGTAGTAGCTTCCTCCTCCTCTTCACCCTCACTTTTATTTTGGCACTCCCTTCTTGGTCATGCATTTGCATCTTAGGTACAATTATTGGCTTCTAAAGGTTTTCTAAGTTCGGTGTCTACTAGTACTGGTCCTTTTGATTCCATTTCTTGTCAACTTGAGAAGCAATCAACATTGCCTTTTAATACTAGTGAGTCTATGTCGTATACTTATTTTGATTTAATTCATTTTGATGTTTGGGGACCTGCTCCGGTTCTTAGTATGAGTTGCTCAAGATATTTTGTAATCTTTGTGAATGATTTCCCTTGTTATACTTGGATTTTCATAATGAAATCATGTTCCAAATTACTAGATATTTATCATAACTTTTCTAAAATGATTGAAACTCAGTTCTCAAAGGGAATTGAAGTCTTTCATTTTGACACCATTCTTTTAGGACACCATTCTTCATCTTTCATGCCCAGGTATCTCGCAATGAAATGTGAGGGTCAAATGTAAACTTAGGCATTCTAGACACCACTCATGCTCTCCTCATATCAACATTCGTGCCTACCTCATTTTAGGGTGAAGCCTCTCTCAGGTCTATCGACCTCATCAATTGGTTGCCTTCACCTATTATTAATAATGATACTCCTTATGAGACTCTTTGGCTTCAGTCTTTCATATGATCATCTATGAAATTTTGGTTCATCGTATTTCGTTTTACTTTAACCACACTACCACACTAAACTCGAGCCCTGCTCTCGATTGTACTATTTTCTTGGATATCGGATCAAACACAAAGGCTATAGGTGTTATGATCCCATGTTGCGTCATCTTCAAATTTCTCATCATGTGCTTTTTCGGGAACATTGATTGTTCCATGAGGTCAAGAAATTCCTGATGTTATTATTTCCACCTTTTTTCCATTGACATCCCTACTGAGACACACACCTTTGCTCAACCCTTTGATGTTCTCTTCCTAGAATTAGGCTCACCCAAATCACACATATATGATGGTCCTAACGTTGCTCTAGTCGAGTCCCTAGGTTTTGTCCAATTTGCAAATCCCACCAAACATCCACCTTCAAACCTTTCCGCTAGGGTAAGATCTCTACTGTCACATCACCTTGATTTTCATTGTTTTCATGCCTTAGCTACCTTGCATGAACCTCACTCCTATCGTAAGGCTTCCACTAACTCCCTTTGAGAAGCTGCAATGAAAGAGAAACTTGATGCATTATCTAAGAATCATTACTTGGGATCTGGTTAATTTGCCTCCAGGGAAGTTTGTTTTTTGGGTCTAAGTGGATCTTCAAAATTGAAACTCGTTAAGATGGTACTATTGATAGATACAAGGCTTGTCGCAATTTCTTTCAGTTACTTATCATAATAAGTTCATAGATATCTTTACCAAGTCACATTCTTCGGGGAGATTTCTTGATCTTGTTAACAAACTCAAGTTGGTCTCACGTACTCCACTTTGAGATGGGGGCTATTAGAATAGTTACATGTTAGAATCCCACATTGCTTGAGAATGTTTCTTGTATAGCCTTTAGCCTCCTATATATAAACCACCTTGTATAGCATATTTATCATGTGATTAATGCAACATATTGATTCCAATAATTTATATAGACAATGAGAATTTAAAGGAAAAAAGTGGGAAAGAAGATTAAAATTAAAATTTAATTATGAAAAATCAAATCTTACTATTTAAGTGATATGGATGGTGTGCTCTAAATAACCTAATGAAATATAATAGGTCACCCAACAAAAGTATAAACATATAGAATTTCTCACTGTTATATGTGTGCACTTTAATTGCAGAATGCTTGAATGTGCAAAAATGAAGTAATACGTTCTCACAAACATTCATGCAATATCATTTACATCCACACGTAAGGAAGTTGAGAAGACGTATGTTCGAGTGAAATTTAAGTTATTTGCTAATTTGTACAACATTCGAATGTGAAATCTCAATTCTACCTAAAAAAACATCCAAAACCGTCACCTCCTCCTCCGTTCAACGCTGTCGTGGAGCCACCAAAATCGGTCTTCATCAAATCAAGGGGTTAGTGCCCCTCTCCTTTGTAAT
Source organism: Carya illinoinensis (assembly GCF_018687715.1). Classification (NCBI taxonomy): domain Eukaryota; kingdom Viridiplantae; phylum Streptophyta; class Magnoliopsida; order Fagales; family Juglandaceae; genus Carya; species Carya illinoinensis. Next base: position 28,204,979 of record NC_056759.1, read on the forward strand.
TTTATTGTTATCTTTTGGGGCCGGGGAGGGGGGGGGGGGGGGTTAGTTTTTACCGTGGCCGAAAAATGGCCAAATCAACTCCGCAGGAAGAAGGGTACCCGCAATGTACCCTTCATTTCTATGGTATCCATTTGCTCATTACTACCACGAAACATGAGACTTGTAGTTGGCCGAGTTGATTTAGCGATTTTCAAGTTCTTTGAGTTTTTACATGTGAATGTACAATTGAACATTTGAACATGGAATCTCAACAATCATATGTTGTGTGAGCGGTAGATACTACGTTCGCACTATTCCCAAATCACATGGCAATGTTTGAAGGTCATGCCATGCTTTTGAACTAAACCCAAACATTCGAATGCACGCTAGTGTAGTTCGAACAATATAGCAGTTAACGTTCTTAAGTGGTTTTAACTAGTGAGAATGTAAGTAACCTAGTTTGAGCAATCATTCGAATGTTTCTTGTTTTAACCAATGACTTTGTATATATTTTATAAAAACATATAATGAAAAAGGTATTCATGGATTTATTTATGGATTTTTTACTCGATATTATAATGTCTTACCAACTTAACCCAAAAACGTGGTAGGAAAGGAATCCCTAACCCTACGAGGATTGGGGTTAGAACAGTTATTTGAGAGAACGCAAGATCAATATTGACAAGTTCAACTCTATTACTTGAGAGGGTAGGACTCTAACATCCATATTCATTGGCAAAGATGGACCAGCATATGTGCATGTAAGGGGAAGATATACCTAGAGATGATCCCAAAATTACACATCCAGATGCAGGACATGCCATAGTTCATAGATACTTACACTATATGTAACAGGGTGTTGAGTTCAAGATATCAGTGGATATCTTTGCTAAGCTATTGGGGATTCCTTGAGTATAAGAGTCCTCAGCTTTATAAGATCAGGCCGAGGAAGCACTGGATATTGGGCCATTTGGGATAGTTAAGTCCCTACTAAGAACAAGTCGGCGGGCATAGATGGTGCCCGAGATAAAGAACTCATTACACCAAAACACGCTACTCACATTTTTAGGATGTTGCAACTCATAGTTGCAACAATCATAGTCCTGGTGGGATATAAGGCCACCTTTTGTAGGGCTAATGCGTAATTCTTTCTTCACTTAGCGTGGGGAGAGCCTATTGGGTTACCTTTGCAAAGTTTTGTGAAAATCAGATACAAGTCCAGTATCATCTACACCGACAACCTTCGATATGGGGTGATCATTATTTGGTTGCTACTACAGTGGAGAGTGGCACCCTAAGCTGAGCAGTGGTTGGCCAAGCAAATGAGCTCTTTTGACATGACCTCTTATCGGCACAACCTTGGACAAGTGAAAGTGCGTGTTCATCGTGAGGCTAGGCCTCCCTCAAATCTTGTGCCACCCAACCAAGTAGAGGTTGGTGTTGCTCCCCACAGCTAGAGTACTAGAGGTGAGCCGCTAGTTGGCGCTACAGGGGATGTGTGTCTTGCCTGGGTCGATGCGATGATGTCAGAGATTACTATACACATTAACTGACAATTAGATGCACATATCGAGGGTTCTTTGGGCATCATTATAAGACTAGTTATCTTCTATTGGTTGTTTTTTAGATTATTAGATATCCTAAATGATAAGGCCAATACATTAGCAGGTGAATTTCAAGCAACGACCACTGAGCTATGCTAACATCTTTAGGATTTTTGTATAAACAACTCTTTTATGTTATTTATATGTTTTTTATTTAATTTAATGAATAATACAATTAAGATATTTCATGTTTATATATTTTGTTCCTGTAAAATTTTAAATTTTAGATTTCCTTTCAATAGTATGTTCCTTGTAGAGAAACTTTCCTCTGGTGATCAATAAATATCCAATCCTTGATCTAATGGCATGATTACAACATGTTTGGATATTAAACTTCCAATCCTATAATTTAAAATCACAATAATGCATTCAAATAATAAGCATATATGTTCACACAACAAAATATCGTGCACACTAGAAGAAATCCCGTTCACACCATATACCAGGAACATTGGCATGTTACTTCTTACATTTGAATGTAATACTGCCAAACAATAAAAAAATAAACATGTAAATCCATTAACGTTCAAATATATTCCAACAATGTTCGCACATAATTTGTCTATAATTGAGCATTTCTTGATATACATTTGAATGTGTTTGTAAGGACCACGTTAACGCAAAGAGGAGAGGCCACCTTCAAAGGTGTTTGATACACATTGACGAAGAGAGCTTTTCCTAGGTAAGGTGGAAGATGAGGTAGCGATGTTTTGCAAAGTGCAACTAGTCTAAATAAGGCAAGTAATATTATCTAGAAAGCCTTGCTGATACATCTCAACACAAAGTGTAACAAAGGACTTTTCACCTTGTGACATGCAAACAAGTACCCAGGCATGAGTGAGGAGCTGAAAAAGGCACGTAGTTCTGAAAAAGGTGCCAGCCATACAAAGGCAAGAAAGGCAGGTGCAGAAGGTGAGTTACGGGCATAAGGTGAGCAACAGTCAAGGACAAGACTAATTTGGGTATATGAGTTTTCTAGGATAACACAAAAATGCTCAAAAGGTGGAAATGTCGTTGGTAGACGCACTCTACCTAAAAGGTCACATTTGGAGTGGGTCTGTGGAAAGAAGTTTACGACGCTGCAGGCCATATTGTTTGAACTTGGATTTATGGTCCAATGCTATATGGGAGATCCTTATTAGAGGAATGCTTGTAGGATTGGACCCAAGGCAAGCTGCAGGGACATGTGTGCCTTATCTCTTTAGTTTATCTCTGCCATCATGTAAGGCCAGAGGGCGAATGGACGGTTGAGATCAAAGTTCTCCTGTTCAAGAAGATCATAAGTTAGAAAAATGTTAGAAGGACATCTGGCAGTCCTACCCTATAATAGGGATTGGAAAATGGAAAAAACCTCAATTTTGAGATTGTAAGTGTTGGAGCTTCTTTGGAGTTTGGGTCTTTGAAGAAAGCAAGTGGCTTCAAAAGCGATGGTAGGAGCAGTGTCAACACCGCCGTAGTATTTTAAATACTATTGAGGTATTTTTATGGACTATCTTTCCATTACAAATTTGAGATGACGAGTTTGAATGGTTCGGATTGGTGACATTGTGATTTCATATGCGTGAGTCTTATCGTGCGTCAATTATCATGGACTGGTTGAGGAGTCCCTAGGTCATTCTTATGATATGTTGTCATGAGTTTTATACGGGTGAGAGTGATTCCTCTTAATATTTGGGGTGAAACGGTTTCGTATTGGCTTTTCTTGATAGACGGGTTGAGAGATTCTTCAAGCATATCATGTGTGGTGTCTTCGAGTAGGTTGACTGGGTAGAAAGTGTCTCCAAGGCAATCTTGTATATTGGTGTGTGTGTGTGTGTGTGTGTGTGTGTGTGTGTTGGAGGATTAGAAGCAGGCAAATTAGGTTGCATGTTGGCCAAGTCAGAGTTATTCTTCAAGTCGAACAGTAGAGTGGTTTCTTTGCTTTGTTTTATAAGATTGATTCTATATGATGAATTATAATGAGTTTTATATGCTTGAAAAGATGGTGGTTCCTCACCTTGACGATGTATATATATACTTGAGATTTGCACATAGGGTAAATCCTCAGAGGGTGATTCCTTGCCATGCTTATATACTTGTATCTTATTTAGAATGTAGTTCCTCATCACAACTGTAAATGCATGCGTTTCTGCCACAACAGTTGTGGCACGATTCGAATATGTTGCAATTGAGAATTCCACGGAATTGATGACCAATGGGTAATTATTACGAGAGAGAGAAACCTCGTGGTGAGGAAGAGATTGATGTGACAAGGGCAACTAATCATATTATGGACGTGCTGTAATAGCAACACTAGTATACCAACTCAGATGTAGATACAACAAGCCAATCCTCACATGGATGAGATATGAGGGTGCACGTACGAGTGGTTTCTAGCCCTAGCCTACCGTTATCGAGGATTTTTGGTAACAATGGGCCTATGAGGTAGAAAGGTGGATTATGGACATTGAGATGACCTTTAAGTGTGCAGGTGTACATAGAGTTAGAAGGTTTTATACGCGAGCTATCTGGTCTAAGGGGAGGCAACGATTTGTTAGAGTGCCAAGAGGCAACTATTAGTCATGGAATTGGGATCCATGGAAATGATTTCATGGAAAAGGTTCAGAAAGGAATTCAATGACCGATACTTTCTCGCCATTATAAGGCAACAAAAGTCAAAGGAGTTCACTAATTTGGTCCAATGAGGCATGACGATCGAACAATATGTTGCTAAGTTCCAGGAATTGGAAAGGTTTGCTCTTCACCTTATCTCCACATAAATGATGCGTACAGAGCTATTTTAGGATGTACTAAAATCATGAATAACGACATAAGTGGCATGTTTGAAGATTAAGGATTTCTTGATATTGTTCACCTTATAAGGTTTTGACGTTATTTTAGCCATGGGCTAACTGGTTAGGCATTTTACAATTATAGATTGCTGACGACAGACTATAGTATTCCAGGAGCTTGGAATGGATGATAGAATATTCTGAGGTAGTAAGTTACGGTCAATGCTTGGAATAATTATTTCATTGCAAGCTAAGAAGGATTTGGCAAGTGAAGTTGACGCCTATTTAATAAATTTAGTGCTTAAAGAGAATGAGCCTAAGTAAGTGCAAGAAATACTAGCAGTGAGTGAGTTCCTAGAAGTATTTGGGGAGTTGCTAGGATTACCACCCGTTAGGGAAATTGAATTTTCAATCGAACTGAAACCTGGGACAATTCATACATAGGGCACCTAATAGGATGGCCCCAACATAGTTGATAGAATTGAAAGATCAATTGCAGGAACTATTGACGAAGAGATTTATTAGGGCAAGAGTGTATCGCCTTGGGGAGCATTGGTACTATTTGTCAGAAAGAAAGATGGTACCATTAGAATGTGCATTGACTATTAGGAGTTGAATAAGGTGACCATAAAGAATAGGTATCCCTTACCAACGATAGATGATTTGTTTGACCAGTTCTAAGGGGTTGCAATATTTTCTAAGGTTGATCTTATGACCAGTTATCACCAAGTAAGGGTTGAGGAAGGCAACATACAAAAAACCGCGTTTCAGATGAGGTATGTCCATTTATGTGACGTCCCCAAGTCACCGCTTGGGATGTAACTGAGACTTGGAGCGTTGGGATATGCAATACATGGTTAGATACCTCTATTCATGACAATTAATATACAATGCATCCTAGTATACAACTAGCAATATGCAATAATCGCAACTGAATAAGGGTGACTAAAAAACATTTATGCCAAAATGAACTAAACATCCCAATGGTATTAATAACCATAAGTTAAAACTTAAAAATAGCATTTCCTTAATGCAAGATACTTAAATCCAAGTCTTATTAGATCAACTATTAATTCATACTCTCTAAAGTATAAAGAGTCAGTGCTATGAATATCAAGATTATATCTAGTCTTTACTCAAGGTTAGGCTCATCTTCAACCATACGTATCCAACGACCCATCTTGTTCATCCTCTACCTGTCCTAGTACAACTTCTACCATTCTGAAGGAAATCTTAGTGGCACTACCATCGAGATTTATAAAATCTCAGTAAGTTAAACAACTAATTTACACAAAGATAAATTTTGCATGATAAATGAAAAATAGGAAATGTATGCATGCAGAAAAATCTGTATTATTCTCCCATCTAGATTTTCTCAAAAATCTTGCAAGTTATCAGAAAAACTTTTGATGCACATTTTCTTATAAAGAACATTTTTCACTTCATCTTCTCAAAATGTAACATTTCATCATTATTAAAACCATCATTAACATACATATGGTATCGTCCCAACTCCCCTATATGCATTGTGAATACTTGTTGGTAACCGTAGTACAACTCATGTTGACACTATGTTTTTGTCTGCATGCATTATTTTCAATGCATTAGTAGCATAACATTTCATTATAACATTATAACATATGCACCCATCAGCCTTAGGTGCCATAAAATTGACTTCGCTTTAGTATTTTTTAAAAAGAATCCATTTGAAGCCCGTTGATGGTTCTTTGTCAATCTAGAGGTTATCACTCCATTTTTACTCACTCTAGAGTGGACAGAGGCGTTTTACTAGGATAATTTCTCATCCTAGTCTTGGGGGTTGTTACAAAATTTTTTATTTTCATGCTATGCTTGAAAATGTTTTTCATGACATGTGTTTGTGAAGTATGAAAATGGACATTCATGTAATATGCTCAAGTGTAAAAATTACACGTGCCATGTGAACAGATCATCAAATGCACAATGCTATGTGTTTCATGCACAAAATGACATTTATAACATGAATGTAGCATTTATGAATAAATCATAAAGAGATTATCAAAGTGTAAGTTAAAGGTTAACTTACAAACTTTCTAAAATTTTAGAGAAATGGTGCAGCTGTAATCAAAGTTATTCTAAGTTAATATTTGTACATCTAAGGAAAATATTCATAATCAAAAGGGTTCAAAGTGGTAATTGCAAAACTATTCCTAAATTTTCTAAAATTGCCATTAAGGTCCTAAATTTGTACTATTTGCAATTCAGCTCCAAATTTCACAAACTTCATATTTTTCATGTGCTAAAATCATTTATGCCCTTATAATTGCAAGAATCAATACACAATTATGCCAAAATTAATCAACCCATACCCATGGTGTGCATCTTTGTGGGCCTATATGTGATTTCAAGTCTAAACCTCTATGGATGCATGTGTGTTAAATTTCATCAATTGGCAACCATGAACATAACAATAGGGACATGTTTATGACTTAGATTCAGTTCATACAAATTCATCCCAACATTTAAGCATAGATTAAAGCCAAATCAAAACTAAACCATCAATTAAGTATATGTATGATGTTTTTAGCTTTTCCTTGTCAAAGAGATGTTTAAAACCTAAATAAATCATACATTTTCATTATTATCCCAATCATAAGGTTTTTCTAAATGCTTATTACTCAAAGTTAGGAGATTTAACCACTGTTTTGAATTTCATACCGTACCAGCAAGTACGGTCGAAATATTTCATTTCCATAACTTAGCCTGTATAGAGAAGACCCTTATTTCGTACTGGTCAGAATTTCGGCCATTTTAGCCCACACTGGCCTATATTTTGGCCTGTACAGGCCAATATTTTGAAATTTACTTTTTTCTTATTTTTTTTCATTTCTTCAAACTGCAAGCTCATTTTTTGACCCCCAATTCCGATCAGGCTATTTATAATTTATATATATATATATATATATAATTTATGTATAGTTTATTCATGTATAAACTATTTTTTTGAAATATAATTTATATATATTATTTATATATATAATTTATTCATATATTGACTATTCTGAAACGATACAAGAAACGGTTCCAGTACCGAAATATTTCGTTCCAGTGCCTTAACCGGTAAGATCTTCGGTACGTTATTCAAAACTTTGGATTTAAACAAAACTTTATAAACTAAACTTTGATCAAGTGAAACTGATGCATGCTTAATGATCAACACAAGACATGGATTTATAAACCTATGATGACATGCTTTTTATCTCTAATTTAAAGTTTCAAAAATTATTTTAAAACATTAGTGAATCATACAAAATCAAATCAAGACATTTCATGGCTAAAAATTCAACCCAAAACAATTTAATTCATCAATACCTCAAATCTAACCCAATTTGCATCTTCCATGATAATCCTCATTTAAACTCAATCAAAACCTCATTCTCATGACATAAATTAAAGCCTAAAATTTCATTCTAACACTTAACAAAAGATAGGATAGAATTATGTTGTGAAATTTCGCAAGTGTATGAAATCGTACCAAGTAATATAATGATAAGAAAGATGTCGAACCCACAAGGACTATTTACCTATTAACTATTTAAATTGTTTTAATTCTAAGTTATTTGAAAATCAAGAAAACTAGTGGATTTTGAATTAGAAAAACAGCAACAAATTAAATTAAATCAACAACTAAAGAATTGACCAAACATTTGGAAAGAAGAAGATTTCACCTGAGAAGAAAACACTAAGGCATCCGACTCACCTAATCAATCCAATCCCAAATCCTAACCATACAATCAATCAATTATCATCTTATTTGATGGTGAAATATTCTAACTTATCTAAGACCCTCTCTCGAGTAGAATTAAAATTACTCAACCTACGATAACCCGCGATATGTCTTTGCAAATTTAAAAGTATTTGAGCACATTAAGATTAATAATATTTCACATAAAAGCCGCACAAATCACGTTGGCACATTCCTGTCGTTCGTTCAATTCATGGCATACATCATACGAAGCTAAACTACATGCATCATCTCTTGAATTAACATGCACAACAAATCATTCAACTATTGGCCAAATAATTGAAGGCATTAAACTCAATGATGTATACTCAAAATGAATGATAAAATTATGATTACAACGAAATAAGATTTAGGGTTGTCATGGCTAAGCTACATCGTAGCCTTAACAATAGAAATTAGTTCATAATCTAATCAAAACAAACCATAATAATTCTGAAATTCATAATGAGAATTATACAAAGAGAAGATTAAAGAGTTAAGAAGGAAACTCTATGTAGATCAAGAATCTCTATTGTTGATGAACTCCAATTCTGCAGATTTTTGACCTTCTGCTTGAAGTGCAGTTTCTTCACTGAAAATGCTCATTTTTGGCCTTCTCTTTAACATGAAAGTTGTAGGTTTTTATGTCAGATTTCTGTAGACACCGAGATTGCCCTTATTGGAGTTTTCTACAATAAGTTATGCTCTAAATACTGAAGGATATTTTAGGCATTCGGTAGTTTTGTGACTTTTGAATTGATGTGCCCTTTCCGCCTTCTAGATATTCATTTTTGGCTAAGGATTTAACACAAAAGTTCTAGGATTTTCTCTTGGCTTTCAGTAGACACCAAAATTACTCTTATTAGAGTTGTTTAGAAAAAGTTATCATCCAATTATCAAAGGGTACTTCAGGAATTTTGAGAATTGAATGTTTCCTATTCTCTTAATGACTCTTTCAATTTATTTATTCCTAAACAAAAATAAACAAAATAAATAAAAACTATAATAAATAAGAAAATTAAACACAAACTATAATAAAATTAAGAATAAAAATATGACAAAACTTATATAGAAATTAAGCACATCAAATTGCTTACCCAAATCGTGGCTTTGAGCTCCAAGAACAAACTCACTTCAAGAACTTACTCTCAACCCTCTTGGTTTCTCACCTTTCTCACACTAATATAGCTCTCAAGAACACTAAGAAAATGCTTGATGGAGTTGTGTGAGGAAGTGATGGCTGAATGGGGTATTTATAGGACTCAATGGAGGGTAAGAGGTAAGGGGGGGTTGGTCTTTGATGAAGGGAAGTGTCGTCGGTGGTAGAGGTGGGTGGTGGAGTGTTGAGTGCATTTTTCAGATTTGTCATGGCTTGGTCAGCTGAATAGTGACCTAAACCTTCATGATTTCTTCATGGTCAGGTGTAAGAGGTATCTATCGGTGCAGGGCCTGCATTGGTTTAGAAAATAAAACAAAATCAAAAGATTTTAAGATGACATCATTGCTAGAGGCCAATGGTTTGGTTCTTCCCCATGCAGCCAAATTTTTTTCACTTCTTATCCCATTCTATTGGTCTGATTTGAGGGCATTATCACCTCCATTGGGTGGATTTTTTAGGTGGTTAAGGGACATGGGTGGTGGCATGAGGAGTGGCTGAGTTGGTGCAGAAAAATCTTTGAAGATGAAGGTGTAGTTTGGCTAGTCAAGCTTTCAAGTTTCTATGCAAAAAGTTGGGATTTTTGTCTTGGCATCAGAAACTGTTTTGGCCTTCACCTAGGTCAGTTTTTAGGTGACATAATGAGGGCTAAAAGTGCAGAAAATCCTTTGAAAACTTGTGGAAGAGACGTGGGTTTTGGGGCTGGTTTGATGAGGTGTGCACGGTGATATACCAAGGGTGCTGATTGGTGTTTGTGTTGGCATTGTCAATGCTTGGTTCCAATTGACATGGATTGTGTTAATTCTAAGCTTCTAAGGTTGTCTAAGGGTGATGTAAAACAATTATAAAATCCAAAAATTTTGGATCATAAATGTGAAGAAAAATAATTTAAAGAAAACTATGCAAAAATCATGGTGTGGGTTACTATTCATGTGTGAGATGAGTAGTGCTTTTTAACTCAAGTGAGAAGCGTACCCATGGTTGGGAGGTAACCTATGGTTGTGTGGTTCATCTTGAGTTTAAGGGAAACCCATGGTATGATGTATGTGGGCTTCAATTGGAAGAATGAAATAAAAGACAAGGCTTTGGGCTTCAAGGGTTGGGCTTTTGTTGGGACAAATGTGCAAGCCTTGGTTGTGGGCTTTGAAGTGGGTTCTATGGACCTTATGTCCAGACTTGTGGGGCCTATCCATGGACTCAAAGGCCTACTATGTTTGGTCCTAATCTTAGGTCTTTCCTAGGTTGGGCCAAAGACCTTCACTCTTATTAAGTTAGGCCCAATGCTTTTATGTTCCTTACATTGGGCCTATTTTCTAGTGTCCTTTAAGAAAGGCTAAAAACTTTATATCCCCCAAGTTCGGCTTAAAACTTTTTAACATCTTATCCTTAGTCCATCACATCCTTAGTAAATTAGGGCCATAAAGTCTTATGTCCATCATGTAGGGCTTAAATTCTTATGTCCATCAAGTAGGGCCTAAAGTCTTATTTCTCCCAAGTTAGGCCTAAGCTCTTTGTGTCTATTCTTATCCCATCTCATCCTAGTAAACTAGAGCCTTATTAAACCACTCTTGGGCGTTCTCTAAATCCATCCAACATTTAACTCAAATGCTTAGCCCATCAACATACCATGTGTCATTTTTCTATTGGCCTCTTGGCATCTTACCTCAAAATTAATGAAGCACTAAAATCTTCTAAAAATACTAACTAAATTGATAATGTAAGCTCATTTGCCAACTGAAACACCAAAAATTTCCTCTCTTCAAAAATCAAAACTTATACTAGCTAGGATAATGGGTGCTAAAGCCAAGTCCTAAGGAGATTTTTTGGTGGGGTGTTACAATTTTTAATTTATGGTGATTCCATTTGAGCTAGCTAACACCTCAGCAACATTTATGGATATCATGAATTAGGTATTTAGACCATTCTTGGATATGCTTGTGGTGGTATTCATAGATGATATCCTAGTGTACTCCAAGAGTGTCAAGGATCACAAGAATCACCCAAGGCTGTACTAGGAAATAGAGAACATAAGTTGTTTGCCAAAGTCAGTAAATACAAGTTTTGGTTGAAGGAAGTTAAGTCCCTTGGTCATGTGATATTAAGGAAATGAGTCACAATAGACCCGAGTAAGATTGAGGTTGTTGTTGATTGGTAGCATCCTACCACGGTAGATGACGTTAGGAGTTTCTTGGGTTTAGCTGATTATTAAAAGAGATTCGCAAAAGGATTCTCCAAATTGACAAGTTCTTTCACCCCGTTGACTAAGAAGAATGCCAAATTTATTTGGATTGGGAAATGTGAGTAGAACTTTGAGGACCTACAAAGGATGTCAACCATGACACCTGTGTGAGCATTACGAGAACCTTACAAACCATTCATGGTATATAGTGACACATCGAAATATGGACTAGAATCTATCCTAATGCAAGAAGGAAGGGTAGTGGCTTATGCATCTAGGCAATTGAAGGATCATAAAAAGAACTACCACACTCACGATATGGAGTTAGCAGCTGTAGGTTTGTTTAGAAGATTTGGCGACATTAATTGTATGGAAAAGCGTGTGAAGTATATATGGATCATAAGAGTTTGAAACATCTCATCACCCAGAAGAACCTCAACATGAGACAATTGAGATGGCTGGAGACTATAAGCCAGTATTGGTGTGAGATTAGGTACCACCTGGGAAAATCCAATTTAGTTGCCGATGAGCTAAGTTGTAAGTCTAGGTCTAAGGACGTAGGAGGTTCCACAAGTGTGGATTCTCTTCTTGAAGGAATGAGGCAATTGTTGGTGAAGGATTACCACATGGGGAAATTCTCATCATGATGCAGGAACTAAGAGTGAGTGACTTCGATGAACTAAAGAGCCAGTAAGGGAAGGATCCAGAGCTACTAAACATCTGGTGAAGAGTTCGAAAAGGGAAAGGATTCCTGTATTTTAGTTTGGGCAATGATGGAACCTTGTTATCAAGGGCTAGGGCTGAGCAAATATCTAAAAATATGACTCCGCATCATCAAAGTTAGAGTCAAATATTTTTTTTTTTAATTTTTTAGTCGTAGTTAGAGGTGTCGCTGCCCATGTAAATCAATCCAACACAATTACATAGCTTCAAAATTACCATTCATGCACCATTCACCCAATACATAATTCTATCCATTATTTAGGAACCGACACAACCATTGAGATTTTTCAACTTCACTTACAGCTCCATCATTCAATCTCAACACTTCAAGCCGACCCCTCTCAATCCAAACTTCAAACATTCTTATCAAGCATCTCAATAACAATAAATTAAATCACATAGTCCAAGAAAGTCTTCTTGGCTCATCCAAATGGTCATATTCGGAATAGGCGTCCATAAAGCTCAACATTCGGTGGCTTGCCATTGAGTCTACTATTATATCGATATAGGGTAGAGGAAAGTTGTCCTTTGGGCATGCCTTTTTCAAGTTAGTGAATTCAATTCACATTCTCTACTTGTCATTTGAAATTTTAACCAAGACCACATTGGAGTGTAGTCCTGGATAATGGGCCCCCCCGACCCCCCTAAGATAAGAGGCATTCCACCTCTTCTGCTATCGCCGCATATTTTTCGTGCTAAAACTCATTCACTTTTTCCAAACCTTTTTGGCATTTAGTTTACACAGAGATGATGTTCAATGACCTTGGTGTCGATTCCGAGCATGTCTTCATGGTTCTGGGCAAAAATATCCTTATGCTCGATGAGAAACTACTTCATTTGTCATCTCACTTCAGGCTCCATTCTGGACCCGATCTTCATTGTTGCCTCTGGGTGATCTTTATCCAAGGTTATAAGCTCAAAGGGCTTGTCGACCTTGCCTTGCTTCAAATGTTGCTCATCTTGAGATTCGACCCCATGCTCGATGGATTTAGGCAGTGGTTGTGGCGATTCTTCATTAGGTTTGGATAATTATGTTATCTGTGTGTCTTTTTTCCCATTCTTGAGTTCTTGCACGTAACATTCCTATGCCAATACCTGCTCACCATGGACTTTGCCAATGCCTACCTTCATTGGAAAATTTATCTTTAAGTGGTATGTGGAGGTGCTGGCTCTTAGATTGTTCAAAGTCAATCACCTGATTATTGCATTGTAAGAGGAACATGTCTTAAGCACTAAGAAGTCTGTCATAGTGGTTGCCATGTGCGAGCTTGCTCCGCTAGACACGGGTAACATGATAGAGTCCACGAGTGGCATTGTCTCTCCCAAGAACCCTTTCAATGGTGTTGGTGATGGGCAAAGCTAGTTTGGATGATTTCCATCTTTATAAATGCATCTCAGAAGAGGATGTCAACTGAGCTCTCATTATCAATATTCTACAAGTGGTGAAATTGACAACTAACATTATAACCACTAGTGCATTGTCATGCCGGTATATTACCCCTTTGTAGTCTTTATCGTTGAAAGAGATAATGGTGGCTGTGGCTTTCTGGATTTTTATCCACTTCATCTATCTCCCAATGGCAAATACTTCTTCATACCTTGCTTTTTGAGACTGTGCTTTTTGCTAGAAGGCGTTGAACCACCTTGGCAAATCCAAACAATAGCATTATTCCTGTTTGGACTCTAGTGAGGAGCTCCTTCAAGTTTTCCTCGTGTCGTTCTCCTTCACTGTGGGCTTTCTCTTCTACGGGACCCTTGAGCTCATTCTTGCCCCTTATCGTTGATTGTCATACGGGTGAGGAGTGTTGGGCAACTAATCGTTCCAATTCCCATTCTACTGCATCACCTCTATCCTACATTTCATGAAATGGCAAACTTTCATCTGGTGCCCTTCCATGTTGTGGTATGTGCAGTAGTGGTGAGTCCTCTAGCTACGGCTACCATAACTCTAAGTACGTCTTTGCTCTTATCTGCACGTTCATACTAAAATACGTTATTCTCTAGCTTTGATTTCTGAAGGGTGTCCTCCATCCCTCCTTTTATCGTATTGGCTTTTCCTCACCTTCTGCTCCTTCTCACGAATTTTTCCGTTACTTGCTCCTTTGGTCTACTTTTTGCCCGTTTCAATTCGGATTTCCTCAGGGTGGTGTCTTCAGCATTAAAAAAATCATCTGCCATATCCATAAACTCTCGTAACATCGTTGGGGTTTTCCTTGTCAATTTTTCCATGAAAGGATTTCTGGGCTAAACGCCTCTTAGAAGTGTGGTCAACATGATATTTTTGTCTTGATCGTTTGTTGTCATGTCCTCCTTGTTGAGCCTCATTATGACTTGGTACAATGTCTTTTCTGGAATTTTCACTTCTTCACCTTAGAGCCTCTTTTTCTCGTTGGAGACTTTCCTTCTGTAATGCCATCTTCTTCAGTCATTCATCCATTTCTACGAATCTTCCTTCCATGTTAGCATTCACTCATTCACTTGTTGCAGTTATTTATTGATCATTGATTACTTTGGAATGCATCGTTGCAAGGATATGAAAAGCACGTTGAATCTTTAAAAGTTTCCACAAACGGCGCCAACTGTTGTTAACATGTTTCATATTCCCACAAGTAGTCTCTAGCAGCATGCAACCAAATTATAAGATCGAGTGGCTCGATATGGTGAGGGAAACCTCTTATGTCTAAGTCAATGAGAGAGAAATGTATAGATTGCTTCTAAATTTTGTATTTAGGAGAGCTTATTTGGCATGTACTCAATCCCTATTTATATGAGATGGATATTCTTATACAGTTGGGGTTGTCTTTTTGCATGACTCCCTTTGGTCCTCACTAGAATACAGACTGTTAGGGCTCTAATTTTGCTTGTATGAGAGAGTAATAATGTGCTGGAGAAATTAGTGCAGTGGGCAAGTATTTTGAACGAGTATCACACTGGAGATTATTAACTTCCCTCGTCACCCATTATGTCATTAAGTCCTTATTAATGACAAATAGATTTGAATTCCATAACCTTGCATTTTGGCAGTCATGACCTTGGTCTCTATTGGACAAGCTTATGGCTTTTGGGTTGGGCACCTGTAATGTGGGGTTTGGTCCAACTCCCTCAAGGGAATATTTGGCCTACTAGATACCCTTAGTACTGTGGTGATCTGCATGAGAGGGTTGACTTTGTGGCATGCTTGGTGGTTATGGAGTTAGACTCCATGCCTCAAATTTATTTAGAGGTGTTGTGCCTCCTGTTGTCTCATTGGTGGTCCCAAGTTTGACATTTAACACTTGACAATGAAATAAATATCTCTATAAAGCCAGAGAAAGCTGCTTGAGGTGATGATATATGGGAGAATGCAACATTTATCCTTAGAGTGCTTTGGATGATAAAGGGTGGAGCTATAAACTTTATGGAGGTTGTGGTTCCTTTTATAGTCCAGAAATAGATCTTAAGATTGAAGATGCTCTAGGAAGAAAGTGGCATTGCTCAACCATATAAGCAATTATAGGTAAATTTATTGAGGGTTTTTTTTTTTTTTTTTTTTTTTTGTCTAAACAATTTGAATTGCCCTTTTTATGTATTGCATAATCGGAGGATGTGACTTTCTTTTCTTTGATTAATCTACACCACCTTTGCTTGTTCTTGAAGTCTAAGATTTTCTACTACATTTAAACTTTAACAGCCACTCATGACTTTGGATGTTTTTAATTGCATATATCATGGTTTTTTCAAGTTCCACATACTGGGCTGGCCTACCATTGTTTTTAAGTGTAGGTATGGTAGCTTTGTGTTGTCATTTATAGAAAATAAAATAGGTGTTGGCTTCTTATTGCCATTTAACAAAATGCATGTGTTCTCAGTTGCCATCTTTTTGATCTAAAAAACTTGTCTAAATTGCTAAATGCAGAAATAAATTTTGTGATTATTAGTTCAACTCTATATAAGGATCCTAAATAATTAAGTTGGTTTCTTGGTTTGGCACCTAGTGAGTCTTGCTTTTGCAGATTTCTAATATTCTATTTGAACTGACGTGTTTGTTTCTGGTTGAACTTACACATGCCAATGCTCAATTACAAAGGTGATAAGAATGCAGTGCCATATATATGAAATGACATAAATCTTTGGTAACAAAACTGGGAAAACATGAAAAATATCTTTAAAGAACGGTATGAAGAAGCAGGAGGTTTGTATACGTTGTGTAAAAGCTGTAACGTCTTTCGGAGTTTTTAGTTTCGATACATGCATTGTTCTTAGTTTTTAGGTTTTAATCTTTACACTTTACTTTTTTAGATTTTTTTTTAATATTTTAGATATACGTTTTTTAGATTTTTTAGGTAGTTGCTTTTAGATTTTTTTTTTTTTTTTTTTTGGGTATGAGGGAAACTCTACACTCGGATTTTAAATTTAATTTGAACCTTAAAAAATAAAAATCAACTGCATAAAACTAGAGTTCAAACTGAATACCCTCCAAGGTTGTAACCGGTTCTATCTGATCAATGGGTATCTGCTTGCTTTTAGAAATTCGGGTGCAGATCTGAACATTCCTGAATACTCATATCCATACCTAGATGCACAACCCTATCTGAGGCCAATCCACCTCAAAACTGGCATTTCTTTTCGGTGCAAGGAAAATGGGTTGATCACCCCGTGTTGGTCACTAGGTCGGCAGCAGCATTGGCTTGCATGCATTTGGCAACTCATATATAATTGAGAGGGAATCTAGTTGTACAAATGTACATTAGGTACTAGAAGAAAACTACTTATTTGTTGCTAGTTATTTTATGCCAAAATGACTATTTTCTGTTAAAATGAATTTATTCTCATCGTAAATAGTTCTTTTTATCGCAAATATATAATTTGTCACATATACTTATTTTTTTGTAGTGAGAGAACCATATGAGCACAACATTCACCCTCAGATTTGATAATGAGAAATATTCAGTCTATGCATAAATTTTATACAAAAAAAATTTACATATTTATGTTATTTAATATGATCAATAAGATTTTAAAGGTCTTTTATTATGAATAAATTTAAGGTAGGGGTGAAGAACCGGACTGAAATTGTGAGTGGTCAATTTCGGTTGTCAGTTTCGGTCCCACAATCGGTGGACCGAATGGGTTTCGGTCTAGTCCTAGGGTCTGTGATTTTTGGACCGAATTAGTATATATATTTTTAAAATATTTATATATATTATATTATTTTATATAGTAGTTGTATAAGCTAATTATGTAATTTTTATCTAATCTATTCTTACATTGACCATATAAAATGTTAAATAAGATATGCTATCAATTAATAATGTATCATAAATCATATGATAATATATATAGATATATAATACATTCATACATATTCTACCGTTTACACTTCACTAAAGTGATTAAGCAATTTTTTTTTTTTTTTAAATGCCTAAGTTACGAGCAAGTATGAATAATCTATATACATTGAAATTATTTGATATTAATTAACCATATATAAAATGTTAGAATTTTAATTTTTAACATAGGACATTAATAATAATTATGCATACTAAAATCTAAGTAAGTAAGTAGTAACTATCTACATCATAAATATAATTATAGTTAAATATTTTTTTAATGAGTTAGTTATATAATCCACATTAATAATTCACTCAATTTTAATTTTAGAAATTTAAATAATTTTTTTATGAATTTATTTGCCCAAAAAATGAAACAAAATAAACTAAATAACTAGGTTGGACCGAACAGACCGATAGCTAAAGGTCCAGTCCGGTCCACTAGGGGTGATCAGTTTGGTCCAGTTCGAGAAAATGATGGACCAAAAGTTTTCCCAGACCGGATCAGACCGATTTACATTCCTAATTTAAGGTATTATATTAAGACATATAAACATGAAAACTTGTTCTCTCTCTAGGTAAAAGAAATCAGGTAACCGTTCGAGGGAGGTGGAGCTTCGGCTCCTCCCTCCCTCCCCCCAACCTTTTCTGTTTTCTTTTCTGTTTTTCAATGCTTTTTCCTGAAATAAGATCGGCTCCGGAGGCCTCCACCAGAGGCTGTGACCCGAGACCTTTACTTCTTTTTTTACACCCAGCTGGGCAGAGAGTTTTTCTTTTGGGGTGGAGGTTCTCGGTTGCGGTTTTGGGCGAGATCCCTGACTGTTTTGTATAGTCTTCTGTGGGATGTTCCTCAGAGGGTTACGGCATGAGTTTGAATCGGGTGACTTGCTCCTGGGGATGATGGTTTGCTTGTTGGCTCGGGGTGCTTCCCGCGGGGTTAAGGATCTCTGTTTTACCATGGAAAACAGAGGGTGGTTACGGGGTGCAAGCCGAGCTGCATGGAGGTTTTAAAGGGGTTGGGGTGGAGTCCGGAAGCTTCTCATGGTGGTTACTCTTCTGGTTGGTGGCGGAACTCAGGTGTCGCAGTGTTGATGGTTTTTTCTTAGTTCTTCTTTATTTTCGATTTGGTTGTTAGATCTGTTTAGATCTGGTGTTTTGAATAGGGGTTTGGAATAAGCCTCGGGTGGCTCTGTGTCCGTTTAGTCTCTGTATGGTTTTCGTCTCTGTGTGGTTTTGGATTTGGATTTGGCTCTGTGTCCGTTTAATCTAGCTGCAGTAGTTTGGTGATTGTGGCCGGGCGACGGAGACGGTGATGTAATCCTTGAGTAGGGAGTACGCCGCATCCTCCATGGAGCGGCCAAACTTTCTGTCGAAACCTGTAGGGATGAAGGGCTGAGCAGGGGCCGGACGAGGGAAGGATGCAGAGGCTTGTGGGGAGGAAGATGGGTGGCGGCGGCTTGTGTTGAGATGAAACCCTAATCGGGTTGGGCCCCCATGGCCCTACGGGCTGGATCCTTAGCTCGGGCAGGGCCTGTAGTTCAGGCTGGGCTATTTTGTTTTACCGGCCCTTAGTTTTACTTTTAGTTTTTTTGTAGTAAATATGCTTTAGTTTTTATAAATAATAAAATAGGCTTATGTCCCACTCCTCTTTTGGAGGAATGTGGGTGTTAGTCCTACTCCTCTTTTGGAGGAAGGTAGGTGTTAGTACTCTTCCTCCTTGGGAGGAGAGAGTTTGGTTATTCTCCTCCTCCTTGGGAGGATGGAGCGGGTGTGTACCTCTCTTCTTCGGAAGGAAGGTTGTTTAAGCTCTGGTTTTGACAGAGCGCTTTCTCTTCTGACTTGTTGTCAGGAGAGAAAGTGTAGAAGTTTAGACAATGTCCGTCACAAAGAAATTTGTTGATGGGGAAGCTCTTGAGCAGTTGCGTTAGTTGACTTATAGTTGGGTCTCCTGTATTGATAAGTCACAGTTGTAACTTCGATTATGAATGAATGCAGATGCATTTCCCCCTTTAAAAAAAAAAAAAAAAAAAAACATGAAAACTTGTTTGTTTAAGATTTGTGTGTAAATCTAACCCTTATCTTTCAAAATTAACTTTTAAATTCTAGAGTGTTTAGGGCTTTCCAGTGGATCACTTTGTTCCAATGTATTAAGAACATAATACAAATAATTAAATTTAAGTCTTTCTATTAATTTAAATTTTTAGAATAAGTAATAATTTCACATAGTATATTAATTGTTGCATGTGGGAGGACATATATCCAAGGACTCCTGAGTCCTAGAACGAGTGTGCATGTAAGGCCAACCAGACAAGTAGAAAATCCAAATGAAAGTTTCGTGACCTTAAAAACCTAAAGTAATTTCGGTAGAAGAGTTCAAAAAGCTTCTAGAACCTAACAGGACAAGAATCTGAAAAACATTCAAATTATATCACGGACCTCGACCAAATTGATACATATATAGCTAAAATACATACATCACATTGTTTATCAAAAGAATAAAATTATAAGCTGATTTTGGCAAAAATTTAAAAATAAAGTGGCTTCTTTGCAGCTTCTTCCTTCGGCAGCTGATCATATTCACAAATCCCATAGGATTCATGCAAACATGAAATCATGATCATGGATCAGTCCTTTGATGTGATACAAGAGTTATGCACTTTGCAATATCTCAAACTATCAAAATATGCCTAGTTTGTTTTCGCAGATGTGATGTGATGATAAAATGATATAAATTAAAATTAAAGTTGAAAACTGAATAAAATATTGTTAGAATATATTTTTTTAATATTATTTCTGTTTTGAAATTTGAAAAATTGAATTGTTTATTTTATTTTGTGTGAAAATTTTATTGAATGATAAATGTTACAAGAAAACCTTACACCATATACATAAACCTAATCAATATGTGATTTATTATTTTTGTCTTTCTATTTAAACATATACATATTTAAGCATTGAGATAGAAGAGCAAAAATGATAAATCACATAATGATTAAGTGAAGGTGTGTGATAGCCAGAAGGCTTTCACATAGAATTTCTCTTGAAATATGGACACAGAAGTAGTAATATAATTAAATTAGTATGGAAAACATGCTTAATAAGAAAAATTCTACATGTTTTCCATGCTAATTTATTTTTAACTATATTAATACTGCTTCTATGTCCATATTAATCCAAATGAAAACTGATAATGCATGCCCGGTGTGTGAGAGAGGAAACATCATAGAACCTTCTCAGTTTTCGGAACCTTGTACTTTTCGTCTTTATCACACAAGCTTTGATCGATCAGAGGGCAAAACGCGTAAGCAACATGGTTGGGTCACCTTCAGGTCCCATTTTCATGTACAAATTATAAGCTACGTATACGCACATTATACATATAATATACTTCAAAAAAAATGAAAAGTTTAAGTACTACCTGTGATCATGATAAGCCATGCATCTTACTCATGTAATTACTTATCCAGAAAATATCAGCTGAATGCTAAGCTTAGGGGCATGCTTAATGGCTATACCAAACACATTATTTATGATGGGATCTATTATAATTATATTAAAAAGTCAAATATCAATATTTTTCTATACATATCTCAGCTGCTTGCTGATTTATAGGCAGGTTGAATTGAATCAGAAGCAAACACTTCTGTACCAGGAGCGAAACCCCCAGGATAATGACTGTATTCAACTTGTCTGATTTGGTACAAGAGAATCTGCCAGGAAAGTTCCTCGCCCCATAACTCACTCTTCTCAACTGGACAAGAATCGCTCTGCATGTTTGAATCAAACCAGCTAGCGCAGGGTGATATTTTGAAGACTTCCTTTATAAAAGGAGCATCCCAGCAATGTGGCTCATTCATACAACCGAAAGAAGTAGAAAAAGAAGAGAATTAGGTGAGTGCAAGTGAGGGAGTTAAGACTAATATATAGAGAGAAAAATGGAGATTGAGGAAGCAAGCAGCTACGAGGCACTGCCTCTTCTTTCCTTAAACCATGTGTCCGTAATGTGCAGATCAGTTTGGGATTCAGTGCGGTTCTATGAAGACGTCTTGGGCTTTTTTCTCATCAAACGCCCCTCTTCTTTCAACTTCAATGGAGCTTGGTTAGCTTTCTAAACCCCTCTGTGCATGCTTAACGTGCTTAAAAGTCCAAATTTTGCAAGAAAAAACCCTTTACTTAGTGTCAAATATATGAAAGCTTTTTTGTTTATGTTCCTACTATTTTAATTTTTGGATTAAATGAACATCTCAATCACACCTCTGATATTTATGCAGGTTGTACAATTATGGGATTGGGATACACTTGATTGAGAACCCATCAATCGATGAGTTTGACACTATCAATGAACCACGACCAATTAATCCGAAGGACAACCACATCTCCTTCCAGGTAAATGAAAAATCATATATATTAAGAGATCTGAAAGAGAAACCTAACCTTATTCTCTACAAATAAGAGAAGTTGTGATGTATGGGTACCGCAAGATTATTCTTAACAAAAGCATGTTTTCTTACAGTGTACAGATGTTGCACTTGTCATAAGGAGGCTGCAAGATTTGGGGATGAGATATGTCACAGCAGTGGTCGAGGACGGAGGGGCCAAGGTGGATCAAGTTTTCTTCCACGACCCAGATGGATATATGGTCGAGCTCTGCAACTGCGAGAATATCCCAGTTATTCCCATCTCTTCCTGCTCATTCAAGCCCCGAGGGCAAAGATTCAAGAAGCAGGCACCTGCTACATGTGGATTCATGGAGAATGTGATGATGGAGAGCCTGAGCATGGACATGCTGAACTTCTCATTTTAAGAGTTCCCAAAAGAGGGAAAAATTAGTTTTCACTAGCTCATTTTGTCTGCTACAAGAAAAGGTTATATTTTTCAAATTTATAACACTGTTTATAATTATGGTTTGTGTATCCGCTGGTTTGAGAAGAGTTTGAATTGATTTTCTTGTACCTGGAATAAAGATTAATGTAAGATTGAATTAATAAGTTCCATTTTGTAATATATGCTTCAAAGCTAATATGTGGCTTTTTTTGGTGTCAATGTTTTCTTCGGGTCCGAGTAATAATACATATAGTCGTAAAGTATGCAAATGTCATGCAGTTACTTTTTA
Organism: Carya illinoinensis; assembly: GCF_018687715.1. NCBI lineage: Eukaryota > Viridiplantae > Streptophyta > Magnoliopsida > Fagales > Juglandaceae > Carya > Carya illinoinensis. Next base: position 28,227,576 of record NC_056759.1, read on the forward strand.
TATGGGCTCCATATTTATTAATTTTTTTCGTCGTGATTATGTAACGTTTGCATACTCACGATTGCAGTTATCATTTTTAAAAAAAGAATGTAATGCCCCTTGTTAGGGGTGATTTTCGTCCTAGGCCCATGAGGGACTTCAAAGCCCAAGCCCATCAAGGGCTTCACTAGAGGACGAAATAGGAAGAAATGAGAGAGTACAGGAAAGGAAAAGAGAGGGGATAAAATAGTATCAGGAAGACAGGGGATGAAGGAAAGGACATGAGGTGAGTTGAAGTGACATAAAGAAGGGGAAGAAAGAGATAAAAGGAGAGAGGGGTAGACGACTTAGAGGACTTTTGGCATCTTTGAGAGGACTTCTTTTAGATCGACGGGAGGACTTTTCGAGGGACTTTTGGCCAAACTCCTTAGAGGCTTCCTGGGTAGGCTTTCTTCAACCTCCACAGTCGGCTTCTAGTGACAGACTCCAAACTGGCAGAGTGATCTGCAAATCAGCTGTACAGTGAGGATGAGAGATCCTGAGAGACTGTAAACAAAGCTTATATAGTGGATTCTCCCCTCCCCTAACCCTTGTGGACGTAGGCCTAGTGAACCACATAAATCTGTGTGTCTATTTCTCCCTCTTTTTCCTGCATTCTTATACTGTTCACCTCCATGACCATATGCATGGGCTCCGTACAGCCGAACCAGACCAATTAGGGGCTTGCACCAGCTCATCCTAACCCAGCTCCACTGGGCCCACACATCGCGGACCCAGACCCAACGCTGCCATCGGCGTGCTAGCCCAAGATCGAGTGAAGGCCCAGATCGACTGGGCAACCCGACCCAAGAACGTACAAAACATGAATTTAAAATTTGGCCACTCAATTGCTGTGGTGGCGGTCAGTATCCCCTCCGGGAAGGACAAACAACACTGACGGGCAGGATGGGTTGTCGCCGGTGTGACCACGCTGCTCGTGGTGTGTTTCCCGCGCACTTGTTGTGCTCTCTTCTTCAGGGAGGCCTTGGCTGTGGTGACTCTCCGAGGTGGCCTTGGTGTCCGGCGGTCGCGCCGATGGAGACAGACGATGCCAATAGGTAGGATGGTGGCCACTAGCATCCTCCTAAGGCCGCCCTATCAATGGGCTGGGTTGCTACTTGTGTGTGAAGGACGACATGCACAGGTTAGGCCATTCACAGTCTCTGAGGATGGGAGGACACTTGGATCCTCGATAGAAATTGCTAGCGGTCCAAGTGGACAGCTGGCAGGTGGCCTGAGCTCGTGACTTTCTAGCCGCGAGCTTCTCCTGTAGTACTGTGCCTTCATGCACACTAATGCTCATCGCAGCCTAGCTATCGGGCACGGTCCCGGGGGAGGGGATCACCCCTCACTGGATAGAAGGCTGGGCCTCGCAGCAGGTTGTCGCGAGGCTTCATGGTACAGGTGACATGCACCTGTGATGCATGCACGGTCACCACGTGGCCCATGTACTGTGCACTTAAGTGCACAGTGCCTGGGTAACAGTCCTTGGTCTGAGTGCCCTGTGTGCTCGGCCTTCAATGTAACTGCTCCACATACTTTTTTTTTTAATAAAAGGGAGAGAACTGGGAACACTTATTTGGAGAGTTTTATTTCTAGAGAGCTTCATCTGTTCTTTGGAGATTAATGGGCGCGCCAGGAAGTCGCCCCTCTTCCTCTTTCCCGTGTAAAAAGTAACTAGATCCCATACCAACTGAGAGTGGATCCTCACAGGCATACAAAAGACATGTTTGACTTTAAATTTAGTCGAATCCCACAAACGACACCAAATTTTAACGTTGTGTTTCGTTCACCCTTGGGCCAGGTTGCCTAGTCGGTTTCACCTAATCTTGGGTCAGCATGCCAATGGCGGTGTTAGGCCCGAACCCGTGTGACGGAGGACGGGTGGTGTGTAAGCCGAGCTCTCCCAAATAATCCTACGGAGGTTGAGCGGCGCATAAGCCGGGCTCGCCCAAATGCTTTGACAGGGGCCACGCAGAAAGATCATGCACGCCCCGTTGACCCTCCCACTAGGTGAGAGGGGGCTGAGCGATGTATAAGCCGGGCTCGCCCAATACTCTGATGGGGGTCACGCGGAAAGATCATGCACTCCTCGTTGACCCTAGCGCTTGGCAAGAGGAGGCCAAGTGGCGTATAAGCCGAGCTCACCCAAATGCTCTGACGGGGGCCACGTGAAAAGATCATGCACTCCTTGTTTACCCTTGCGCTTGGTGAGAGGGGACTGAGCGGCGTATAAGCTGGGCTCACCCAAATGCTCTGACTGGGGCAAAGCGGCGTGTAAGCCAAGCTCGCCCAAATACTTTGATGGGGGTCGCGCGGAAAGATCATGCGGTGTATAAGCAGGGCTCGTCCAAATACTCTGATGGGGGTTGCTCAGAAAGATAATCCGCACCCCGTTGACTCTCATGTTTGGCAAGAGGGGGCCAAGCAGCGAATAAGCCGGGCTTGCCCAAATACTCTGACGAGGGCTGCACAGAAAGATTTGCGTGCCTCATTGACCCTCGAGCTTGGTGAGAGGGGGCCGAGTGACGCATAAGTCGGGCTTGCCCAAATGCTCTATGTACATGCTGTAAAATCAGAGCCCATATATATATATATATATATATATACTTTGCTTGAAAATTACCAACCTGTCTTGTCGATTTGGCGTGGTGGGACTCCAGGGTCTTCGCGGCTGGTGCGGGTAGTCTCTCACCCACACAGGGAGAGGTTCGTCATTCCCTCAAGAGAGCCTTCATTCATTCCCTTATGAGAACTTTCCCGTGACAGGAGCGCTGCCTCGAGGGAGGATCGTCATTCCCTCAGGGGAGCTTTCTTACTCCCAGGAGCATTCTTCAGAGAAGGTTCTATGGTCGAGTCGGGTAGTCCGGGGAATATCCCGTGCTTCACCAAAGGTGAGGTAGGGAAGCCTCAAAACGCACCCTCATCTTTTAGACCTTTGGGGATGGGGTCCCGTTTGGGCAGCCTCAGGGCTAGACCCGAGCTTCTTCGCGGGGGAGGTTGGGATGGCCCGAAGCCAATCCCACTTATTGACCCACATGTGGAGGGATTCTGTTCAGGCAGTTTGCAACTCGACTCGCTCCCATATTTTAACATCGTGGGAAAGTGGAGCTATGACCAGGCCGATGCTGCATCCACTCCTTGTCATGATGGATCGGACTAATATTCGGGCAGCCTCAGGGCTGGACCTGCTCTCCTTTGCAAGGGAGGTGGTCTAACTCAGGGTTAGTTCTGCCTATTGACCCATATGGGGAGGAAGTCTGTTCGGGCAGTCCCTGACTGGACTTGCTCCCGTTAGTCAATGCTCGTGACAAGGGTTAATCCATGCGTCGACTGTTGAGGACAAGCCGCTCTTCGCCATGGGAGGGATTGAGCAGCCCTTTAGCATTACACACGTCCCTTTGGTACCCCACATAGAGGTAAGTTGGAAGGCTTAGGGGCCCCTTGCTCTTCGCTGCAATGGGAATGAGGTCAATTTCAAGTTGCCTCAAGGCCAAACTTGGGTTCATTCATAGGGGAGGTCAAGATGGCCTTTAACCACCTTGTCTGTTGACCCATACGAGGAGGGACTCCGATCGAGTAGTTTTTCAGACTGGACCATCTCTCATTCGTTGACATTGTGGGGAAGGTAAGTTGGGACTGGGCTGGTGCCGCGTCCACTCCTCATCATGGCAGAATGAGGGAAGTTTGAGTTGCCTCAGGGCCGAACCCTCTCTCCTTCTCAGGGGAGGCAGTCTAACCCTGGGTTAGTTCCACCTGTTAACCCATACGAGGAGGAAGTCTATTCTGGCAGTCCCTGACTGGACCCGCTCCCATTAGTCAACATCCATGACAAGTGTTGCCTCATGCGTTGGCCATCAAGGATAGGTTGCTTTCTGCCGCAGGAGGGATCGAGTAGCCCTTTGATATTTCACCCATCCCTTTGGTACCCCACGGGAAGGTAAGTCGAAAGACTTAGGGGCCCTCTGCTCTTTGCCGCAATGGGAATGGGGTCAATTTAGAGCCTCCTCAGGGCCGGACTCGCTCTCCATGTGGAGGAGGTAGGGTTAGCTTAGGGCTACCCGCTCCCATCCGTTGACATCATTGGGAAGGTAAGTTTGGACTGGACTGGTGCCACGTCCACTCCTTGTCATGACGGAACAAGGAAATGTTTGGGCAGCCTTAGGGCTACACCTTCTCCCGTTGGTTGACGTTCATGACTAGGGTCAATCCATGTGCACAAGCATGGGATAGCATTCTTTGAAGTATAGTTTTGATTTGCCTCATTGATTTGCCAACAGTGATTCCGAGTAGGGCTGTATAGCTGGGATTTCACATCACAAGTACCAACTATGTTAGCAAAAATAGAATCCACACAAGTTTTGAGGGAGACAAACCTGAGTATTTTAGTCGTTGTAGTTGACTTTTTTGCTTGACTGAAATTGATCGCTATTGGACGTTACTTCCTCTCCTCCTTGCCTTGCTTTGCTTATCTGTCTATCTTCCCTCCCTAACAAGTACTCGCAAGTCTTTATGGCGGTATTACTTGCACTGCAAGTGAGCCTTCATGACAAGCCCACTTGCTCTGCCCTCAAGCCTTCCTGACGATCTCGCTTGCGCTGCCCTCGAGCCTTCGTGACGATCTCGCTGGCACTGCTCGCGTTCTTTGGTGAGGATCCCACTCTCGTTCGGTGAGCCCTCATGATGGTATTACTCGTGCTACCCGTGAGCCTTCGTGAGAATGCCCCTCACGCTCGACAAGCCTTCATGAGAATCCCACTCGCGCTCGGTGAGCCTTCATGATGTGACCACTCACGCTGCTCGTGAGCCTTCATGAGAATCCTACTCACGCCACCCGTGAGCCTTCATGAGAATCACACTCTCGCTACCCGTGAGCCTTCATGAGAATCACACTCGCGTAGCCCACGAGCTTTGTGATGCTACTACTCACGTTGCCCGCAAGCCTTCATGAGAATCCTACTCACACTACCCTCGAGCCTTCAAGAAAATCCCACTTGCGCTTGGCGAGCCTTTGTGATGCTATCACTTGCGTTGCCTGAGAGCATCCATGATATTATCACCTGCGCTGCCGGCGAGCCTTCATGATGCTATCACCCGCGCTGCCCGCGAGCCTTCATGAGAATCCCACTCACGCTCAGTGAGCCTTCGTGATGCTATCACTCGCACTGCCCATGAGCCTTCATGATGCTATCACTCGCACTGCCTAGGAGCCTTCATGAGAATCCCACTCGTGCTCAACAATCCTTCATGATGCTACTACTTGCGTTGCCCACGAGCCTTCATGAGAATCCTACTCGCGCTGCCTGCAAGCCTTCATGTTGTTCTTGTACTACGATCCATGAGTTTGCTATACTGCCCCCAGGCCTCTTCACAGAGATCTTTTCTTCTTTTCCTTTATTATTATTATTATTATTATTATTATTATTATTATTATTATTATTATTTGCTACCCGAAAGCTTTCTCAAATGCTTGTTGTGTTGCCCGTTGCTCATCTCCTTCACGGTTCCTCACGATGCTTCAAGGTTCTTCTTTCATAGTTCCTCATGGTGCTTCAATGTTCTTCCTTCATGGTTCATTTCTTCATGGTGCTTCACAGTGCTTCATGACTTTCTTCACGGGTCTTCACCACCTTCACGGTCTCTCACAGTGCATCTTCTTCATGCTGCCTCCTCGATTCATCCAGCGAGTTCCACCACAGTCCTTCTCTGTGCAGTCTGAGATCCTCCAGGGTGTCTGTCTGAGGACTCCACTGTGGCAGTTCGAGGTCCTCCACGGTGGCAGTTCGAGGTACTCGTATCATGTCGCATGCTCGAGTACAACGCCATGGGCCACTCAATGGCTATGGCGACGGTCGGTATCCCCTCCGGGAAGGACAGACAATGCCGACTGGCAGGATGGGTTGTAGCCAGTGTGACCACGCTGCTCGTGGTGTGTTTCATGTGCACTGTTGGTCTGCTCTCTTCTTCACAGAGGCCTTGGCTGTGGTGACACTCCGAGGTGGCCTTGGCTGTGGTGACACTCCGAGGTGGCCTTGGTGCCCAGCGGTTACACCAGTGGAGATAGAAGATGCTGGCGAGTAGGATGGTGGTTGCCGGTGTCCTCCCCAGGTCTCCCTGTCAATAGGTTGGGTCGTTCACGGTTGCCGAGGATAGGGGGACACTTGGGTCCTCGCTAGAAACTGCCGGCAGGTGGCCTTAGCTCGTGGCTTTCCAGCCGTGTGCTCCCCTTGTAGTACTGATGCTCACATGGTGGCCTGAGCTCGCGGCTTTCCAGCCGCAAGCTTTTCCCTTAGTCCTAATGCTCACATGGTGTGCATTGATGCTTGTCGCAGCCTAGTCACTAGGCACGGTCCCGGGGGAGGAAACCACCCCTCGCCGAACAAAAGGTGCTGGTAGCCCACACTGTGGCCACTGGCAGGCTATTGGGCCTCGTGACAGGCTGTCGCAAGGCTTGACGGCATGCACCCATGATGCCTACACGTACTCGTGCATGGCACTGTACGTTCCATGCACGGTCACCACGTGGCCCGTGCACTGTGCACAGTGCCCACGTCACAGTCCCTGGTTTGAGTGCCTTGCATGCTCAGCCTTCAATGCAACTACTCCAAATACTATTTTTTTTAATAAAAGGGAGAGAACCGGGAACACTTATCTAGAGATTTTAATTTTTGGAGAGCTTCATCTTTTCTTTGGAGATTATTGGGCACGTCAGGAAGTTGCCCCACTTCCTCTTTTCAGTGTAAAAAGTAACTAGATATCGTACCAATTGAGAACGGGTCCTCGTAGGCATATGAAAGAGAAGTTCAACTGAAAATTTAGTCAAATCCCACAAACGGTGCCAAACGTTAACGTCGTGTTTCATATGCCCTTAGGCCAGGTTTCCCAATCGATCTGAGCCTTCACTTGATCTTGGGCTGGCATGCCAATGGCAGCATTAGGCCTGGGTCCGCAATGTGGCTAGGACGAGGTGGTGCAAGCCCCCGGCTGGTTCGGTGTGGCTATACGGAGTCCATGCGTATAGCCATAGAGGTGAATAGTATAGGAATGCGAGGAAAATAGAGAGAAGTAAACACACGGATTTATGTGGTTCGGTACTAGGCCTACATCCATAGGAGTTTAGGGAGGGGAGAATCCACTATATAAGCTTTATTTACAATCTCTTGGGGTCTCTCATTCTCATTGTACAACAGATTTGCAGATCACTCAACCAGTTTGGACTTTGTCACTAGAAGCCGAGTCTGGAGGTTAGAGAAGCATACCTGGGAAGCCTCTAAGGAGTCTAGCCAAGAGTCCCTTGAAAAGTCCCCCCATTGATCTAGAAGAAGTCCTCCCGAAGATCCCAAAAGTCCTCTAAGTCATTTGCCCCCTCTCCCTTTATCTCTTTCTTCCCCTTCTTTATGTCACATCAACTCATCTCATGTCCTTCCCCCTATCCCCTGCCTTCCTGACACTACTTTCTCCCCTCCTTTTTCTTTTCCATACTCCCTCATTTCTTCTTATTTTGTCCTCTAGTGAAGCCTCCTTGATGGGCTTGGGCTTTCAAGGCCGGGCCTAGGACGAAAATCACCCATAACACCCCCTAATTATGAGAGAATAACAACTTCTAGGCAAGCAAGGAGAAGAAGGACAAAAGAGATAAAGAGTGTCCATTCATACAGTTGCCAAGGAATCCAAGTCTAAAAAAATAGACAAAGGTTGCATGGCCGAGGCATCTCCTTAAGGCATCCACTCCCCAAGCCCCAAACAAAAAGGTTTCTTAAGTGCATGGTTTATTCAAAAAATGAAGTTGAAAATAGCACTTGTTTAGCTGTAAAAAAATTGAAACCAATCATTTATATTTTTTTAGAAAAATAAAATTTGCTTAAAAGATATATTAAAAAAAATTAGTTTAATAATGAACACACTTTGTATATTCTTATAAGGTTTTACAACGAGTTATAAATAAACCAATGCAACATTCAAGATACCTCTCTTAACATAGTAGTTAGGGCCGGCTTTTTAACTAGGTCTCGTTTGGTTACACCGATGAGATGAGAAATTTGTTAATAATAGTTAAATAATTTGTGAAAAGTAGTGAAATAGGTTGATTTAAGATGTTTGATAGGATTTTGAGAAATGAGAGGAAAAAAATTAAATAAAAATATTGTTATAATATAATTTTTTAATATTAATTTTGTTATCGAATTTAAAAAGATTTGGATTGTTGTTTGTGTTTTATTTTGGAGTTCAAAAAAATTGTAATGACTAGGTTATTAGAAGAAAAAGTTGAAAATTTAAAAATTTGAAATTAAAAAATATTTATATTTGAATAGTGTTTGGATGTTGAGATGAGATAAATGAAATTAAATTGTTAAGGATGTGTTTTACACCACCAACCACACGAATGACCTGCAATGAACAAAGATATGGCATTGGTTGCTCTTGAAACACTCTGATACCAAAGTCAGAATAATAATATGAGGGTAGGTATATGTAGAAGATGAAGTAAATCAAGTAAAGAACTTAATACCTCCTGTAGGCTATTTAAAGAGGTTATTTCCTTGGAGTGATGGAAGTCTAATTAACCTTGTAAAACCCTTTTCTTTTAGGAGTAGGAGCCTCTCTCTTCTTAGGAATCTAAGTCAATTCCCTTTTAGGAGTTTGAGTCTGTTTCCTTTTAGGAGTCTGAGTCTGTTTCCTCTTAGGAGTCTAAGTCTCTTCTTGACTTATCTCTTAGCTAAAACTATGGACAGTGGGCTTGATTACTAGAGGGTACAAATATCCCTTCTAGTTACCCCGCTAATTTTCTTTATGTTGGCACATGGGAAATTAAATACTTTGTATTCCCTACACCTGGGTTTTACAGTGCTAGCTCGTGGGCGCCTACTTGCTTTTTGTTTTCCCCTACCCCACTAAGGGTCCATATTAGTGAGTGTATAGGTGTCTCCACGCTCTTGTGAAGCCTTAGAAGGCCTTGAGAATCTTCAAGTCAATAATCTGTAAAATAAATTTTGAAAATTGGTCTCTAGTTTCTTGTTTGGTCCCTAGTTTTCTATTTGGTTCCTAATCTTCTGTTTGTTTTGTGCCAATGGTGAAGAACTAAGCTTGGAGAGATAGGTGGGAGATGTACTCAACCGCAGTGGAGCTTAGTTTTGAATCTATTTATTTATGTGGATGTTTGCCTAAGAAATTGTTTATTGTCGACGAAGAGTGCATATTTTTATGATTGGTTTTTTGTATATATTTTTGTGGTCATTTTTGCTATTGTTTGTAGTAGTGGATTTTCTGTCTCTTGGTGTAAATTGTTGTCAGTGTTCTTGTTTTGTTGTTGGTGTTTGTGGTAGTAACCCGCGCTGAAGTGGTTAGGAAGCCTGTCGACTCCCTGTGTCTACATTAGGTGGTTGCTAAGCCCGTCGACTCATTCCTGAAGGAAACCTACCGATGTGGTTGTGGAGCTCAGTGGCTTGTACTCGTAGGTAACTCGCTGGTGACGGTTGTGGTGCAAGTATAAATACTTGGCATTTGTCGAAGAAGATGCTATGCTTGTATTGCTATCCAGGTGAGAGAGGTCGGCCAATCTAAAGAGTTGCTAGCCTATTACAAGCCTGGAAGGTTGGACGATCCTTGACCTTTTCCGCCTATTGGCCGTCACAAGGGAGGTTGAGTAGTTTGATTACTTGTCCCGCCTTTCAACTCTCGGCGAGGTGTGAGTGGGTCGGGTGCTCCCTGACCTTTCCCTTTTTCATGGGCACCACAAGTTTTAAACTCAACACTAGTGACCAACGGTTGGGGGGTTGTGGAGTCTTTTGACCTCCATGCCCTTTTTAGTTACACCACAAGTTTGTAACTCAACACTGGTGTCTAACTGTTGGGGTTCCTGGGGTCTTTTGACCTCCACGCCCTTTTTAGTTGTACCACGAATGTGTAACTCGACATTGGTGGCTAACTATTGGGGGGTTGTGGGGTCTTTTGACCTCCATGCGCTTTTTGGTTGCACCGCGAGTGTGTAACTCGACACTAATGGTTAACTGTTGGGGGGTCATGGGGTCTTTTGATCTCAACGCCCTTTTTGGTTGCACCGTGAGTGTGTCTCAACCCTGGTGGTTAACTGTTGGGGGTTCGTGGGGTTTTTTGACCTCCACTCCCTTTTTGTTTGCACTATGAGTGTATAACTCGACCTTTGATGGCTAACTATTGAGGGGGTTATGGGGTCTTTTCACCTCCACGCCCTTTTTGGTTGCACCGTAAGTATGTAACTTTACTTTTGGTGGCTGACTTGCTGAGTGCACTGCGTCCTGAGAAGTTCTTATCAAAAACAAAATGGGTAAGTGTAATAGAAATTACAAGTTTGAGATTTTGTCACCTGAGCCATTCCACTAGAGTGTGGTGAAGTCTAGCAACACCTAGGTGATGCCTACGGGCGACCATACTTTGGCATTAATGAAGGTCCAGCATGCCTTCGATACCGCACGGTCTGTTTTGTTGATAACAAATTGAGATGCCCGAATGGTGCCTATGATGGGCATCTTAGTTGGTACTCCTTTTTTGAGATTGTTCGCTACCAATTGTTGTTAGCTTTGTTTGCATCTAGTTATATGTATTTGTTTTTTATTTTCCCATTTGCATACCCGCTTTCACTTTTTCTTGCCACGGGCGAGTTGTGCTTTCCTTGCATGCCTTTGTTAAAAAGTACTATGTAAGAAACCATGTAAAACGGCGAGGAAGCTGATGTCCACCAATGGGGGTGGCGGGCTTTGTAGGGGTGTCGACGACTACCAAGAGTTGTGTGAGCTGTTTGGTTGAGGCTAGCAAGGTGTAGCCTGTTGTTATCAACTGCGGTGCAGCAACTGAGTGGCATGATTTTAATTTGGAGTTATCGTGGTAAAGGATGGTTGTAGAGCTCCCATGGCATCTCGTTTCCCGACCAGCAAGTTGGTTGGTGGTTGCTTGGTGCCTCACTGACCATAATTGTTCCATCAGATGCTCTTTCTGGCCATGATTAGTTGCCCATGCTAGGGTTGTTCTCCTTGACCAGTTGCTCACCATGCATCATCGCCCACCATGGGCTATGAACTGTTAAGTGAAATTGTTGGCCACCACAAGGAGCTTCACGTTGGTTTCCATAGCTTGGCAAGGCGCTATTGGAGAGTAGTTGCTTGCATTGAGGTTGGCAAGGTGTTGTACGCCGGTGGCCACAACTTGGTCGGCATAAGGTGGCCAGGAGCTTTGTAGCATGAAACTTTGGTTGTCGTTGTGTGAAACCTTCTTCATGAATTTGCTTGCTTATTGCCTGCTAGATGTGCTATGTTCTAATTGTCTGTCGATAGACACATGTCTTGTCGCTTGCCAAGGGCATTGGTCTTGGTGAGCTTGCATCATGTTTTCAACATTCAAAATTGTCTGCTTGATCCATGAACTCCCTTAAGGTGGATGGAGCTCTCCTGGCTAACTCCGCCATGAACGGGCTTCAAGGCCAAATGTCCCTAGGAGGCTGGCCAAGGTGATTTTCTCATCTTTTTCATCCATAGTGAGCCTTTCTATGTTGAAGTGCGTCAGATAAACTTTCAAGCCTTCTCCCTTTTTTTGTTTTATGGTTAGCAGATAGGCGGCTAGTCTATAGCTCCTTCTACTTATCATAAACTGTGTAAAGAACTACTTTGCAAGCTCCTCAAGACTTCCAATGGATTCGGGACGTAGAGTCCCAAACCAGTCCCGCACTATCCCTTTCAACGTCAGTGGGAAAGCACGATAAGCCAATTCCCCGGGGAAGCTGTAAAGGGTCATATGTGCCTTGAAATTTTCAAGGTGATCAACGGAGTCCTTGGATCTGTCGTACAAGTCGATCTGCGGCACTTTGAATTTGGACGGTAGGGGTAACACCATGACTTCCTCGCTATAAAGAAGATTTGTACAAGTAAGAGCTACTCCACTGGAGGGGAACCGCTCATCCTTTTCTCCATCTCCTCGCACTTGTCAATTAGATTGCGCAGCTTTTTGTTCAACCTTTTTTTCTCTATCTCTTTGTTGTTTACGCCTTTTGCACCATGCGTATCTCATTCAACCTGCCCGTTTTGGACAGGAGGGGAGCTATCTTTTTTGCCATTTCAGTCCTTTGTTCTCTTTTTGCAGTTGCTTGACAACTACCATTGCCTACTTCAATTTTTCCTTAGCTTCTACCAACCTCGTCTCTACGTTCGCCATGCTTGCTTCTGGATCACGATTTGCATGTGATCACATAATAGTTGGCATGTGAAAATCACATTGAAGTCTATGGAGATCCCATAGATGGTGCCGTTGTTATGGATGTATTTCACATCACCAACCATATGAATGACCAGCAACAAACAAAGGGTCGGCATTGGTTGCCCTGGGGATATTCTGATGCCAAAGTCAAAATAATAATATGAGGGTAAATGTATATAGAAGATTAAGTAAATTAAGTAAAAGTTTTGTTACCTCTTGTAGGTTATTTATAGAGGTTTTTCCCTTAAAGTGATAGGAGTCCAATTAGCCTTGTAGTGTCTTTTCCTTTTAGGAGTAGAAGCCTCTCTCCTCTTAAGAATCTGAGTTAACTCTCTCTTAGGAGTCTGAATCTGTTTCCTCTTCGGAGTCTAAATCTGTTTCCTCACTACAACAAAAATATTTTTTAGTGACGGTTTAGAAATTATGGCGGTCTCCAAACCGTCACTAAAATGCATTTTCTGTGACGGTTTGTAGAAACCGTCATTAATGTTGGGTAGGATTTTTGTAACGTCCAGACGTGTCAATTATTTTGTTTGAGTGTCACATTAACGTTCGAACATTATGTCTACTTACGTGTGAATGTGAAAATTTTTAGCGCCAATGTTCAAACGTTAGATGTTAATTTATATTTGCAGAAATTGACTATAATATATATTTGTTTAATATTAAGGTTGTATAAGCTAATATTAAAGAAAATTGAGAATATAAATTAAGCTACAATACATATATTAAATAATATTGTCCATTACATATATCAAAAATAAAAAATAAAATATGATTAATTTTTACAAAGGACATTCAGAACTGCTGGTTTACAAATGATCGAAACTTCTCAATCAATGTCTCAACCTTATTGTTTAGCACATCTACATGATGGGCAAGGTGTGCGACAACCTTATCTATATGTGCAATCTATTTATTGATCTGTCAGTCTATATGTGCCTTCATATCTATCATCACTGCATCAACCCCACAAATGCACCAGTTGGCTACTGACTACTACTTACCGACGGGGGAGCAACATCGGCCCTAGACTCAGTCGGAGGAACAAGATTTGATATAGGACCAGACTGACACCGAGTTGAGCCTCTTCGCTGTCCAATGCTCCGACGGTGTGTGGTCATGTCGATGGGGCTCAACTGGTTTAGCATCATCTCCTCCACTTGGAGTGGCACTCCTCGAGCTAGTAATAACCGGCTGATGATAACTCCATACGGGAGGTTTTCTGTTGTATAGATGCTCGCCTCGTAACAGATCCGCTCAAATATAATGAGTGGCAAGTCAATGGGCTCTCCACGTGCTAAGCGAATCAGAAACTATACACGAGCCCGACTGAATGTGGTCTTATATGCCACAGGGTCTACATTTGTTGTAATAAAAATTTGCAACATTCAAAAGAAAGGCAACAGCTGATTATGGCTGAAGGAGTTTGGCCTATCGAGCTTCGTGTGGTCTTTGTTAGTGAGGATGTAGAAATCCTGATCCTGCTCATCATCAATGACCTCAGGAGCAATATCCTCACCTCCGGGCTGATCTTCTTCATGATCGGCCATAGTGTCAACAGGGCCCGTAGATGAAGCAGAAGTGGCTACATTTGCCTCAGATATACTCAAGGCTAATGCAGTTGTTGTGTCACCAACCTGAGCAGTTGTCGCCTCAGGTAGGAAACGCGGGATCTGGAGTAACTAGGCAATAACATCTGCCGAGAACTCAAATTGTACACCGCGTATATTGATGGTATGGGTGGATGCATCGTTAGGCATGGTGGTCATCCCCATGTAAAACTCTCGAACCATTGCAGGGTAAATTTTTCCCCTCAATGTGCATATTGGGCCCCAGCCTCTTGTGAGGAAGACGTCTCTCAGCTTCTTCCACTCTCAACTGAGTTCATCGAACTCATTAATAAGTATTTCTCGCTCATCTATCACTGTTTGCGCCCCCAGCCAAGTAATGTCCAGATTGCCTCCATCCCTCCCTCGTTTCCTAGTTGTCATATAGTGAGCCATATCCTAAAAAAAATACTAGAAAAAAAATCTAAAAAATCATTAGAATTACATATATATGCATATTAGGGTAGGTTTGGATTATACACAAAATTCTCATATCATCATTATAAATTTACATAATTTTGATAGCAAATATAATAAACCATTCCACTTTTTCAATACCCAAAACAATAATAATATAATGAAATTATATTGAAAAATTCAAGGGACATACGTTTGAATGTCAAATAATTTATGTTCGAATGATAATATTTTAATAATTAGAAAAATTTACGTTTGAATGTACAATGAATATACATTCAAACGTAAATCAAGAAGTTTGAATGTAAAGTATTAACGTTCGAACGATGATAGTTTAATAATTAAAAAGAATTTGCGTCTGAATGTACAATGAATGTACATTCGAACGTAAATTCTTTCCACATAAAATAGAATGTAATTAGATAAACATTCGAAAGTAAATCACATCCAAAAAACGTTCGCATGTAATAAGATTAATGTTCGAACGTTTATTGTAACTGAAGAAGACGAACAGTTTACATTCAGATGTTTTATCCAACGTACTATTTAAACGTTGGATAAAAATGTGGTAATTGTACGTTTGAACGTTAACATGTAACGTTCAGACGTTATGAATTTCAAACGTCACACGTTCGAACGTTTCTTCTAACTGAAGAAGACGAACGGTTTCCGTTTAGACGTTTTATCTAATGTACTCTTCAGATGTTGGATAAAAACATTTGAATGTGTAAAATTTAAGTTCGAACATTACATCGAAACGTTTGGACATTATGAATTTTGAACATCAAACGTTCAGATGTTACATGGTAACGTTCGAATGTTACAAGGCAGAAATGGCTGAGTCGACTCAGCCATTTCCAAAATCTTGGAAACTCACGCTTCGGTGCAAAAAACCACCGTAGAAATGATCTATAGACTACAAAGAAAGTTTCTACGGTGGGATTTTACCCATTTTCAACCAGTGAAGGTTGAAAAATCAAGAAAAAAATCCGGCCTAATCAGTGGGTTTTTCAAATTTTAATTTGGAGCACAAAAATACTATATAGAGAGGGCACATTACCTTTTTGTGATGATTGCGGTAGCATATAATTGTGGCAGCGATGGCGTGAGTGGCGGAGAGTTGTGACACCGACGTGAATGAGGGAGAAATGAGGAGTTTGCCATCAGTTACAATTTATATACAATTAACGTTCAAAACTTTACAAAAAAACGTCCGAACGTACAGTCCCCATATTAATATTCGAATGTATTATTGTTGACATTCAGACGTTAACACAATACGTCTGAATGTTAATCATTGACATGCGAACATGGACACATGAATTGGCTTATATCATATTCAAATATATTAATAATTATTATTGTTTATATATACTAGTACAGTTACATAATATATGAAATAATATATATACTGCGATATATTTTATAGTATACATATTATATAATATGTAGTATATTAGATGTATTATAATATAATCTATATTACTAGACTATATGTATACACTATATATATAGTTATTATATTTAATATATTATATATTATATAATATAGTATATAGTATATAA
This sequence comes from Carya illinoinensis, assembly GCF_018687715.1. Classification (NCBI taxonomy): domain Eukaryota; kingdom Viridiplantae; phylum Streptophyta; class Magnoliopsida; order Fagales; family Juglandaceae; genus Carya; species Carya illinoinensis. Next base: position 28,243,409 of record NC_056759.1, read on the forward strand.
TAATCTACACTAGGAGAGTCTTCAGGCTTTTATATTACTAAATGATTATCCACCTTCATTATCACACTATCCAACACTTCTCATTTTCTTCCTTAAAACCAAATTAAACTAGATTAGGAGGTGGGAATATGTCATTAAACCTCATCCTTTTCTCAAAAACATTATGTTCTTGGCCCGTCAAGTTTTTGTAAAATGGTGGAAAAAGTACAATTATGATCATGTTGTAAAAATGTTCTCAAAGATTACCAAGATTATATATATAGTTATCATATTTACTATATTATATATTATATATTATATAATATATAGTATATAATATAGTATACTATACATAATAGATTATGTGTAATTATTATTATATATTACTGTTGCCCAGATGACTAACACAATAAAGGGGATGAATTGTGTTGTATTTAAAAATTAACAATTATAAATCAAATACACAATATAAAATATAAATAAAATACAAAACAACAATAAATATAACGAGTAAGGGTAAGAGAGAAGCAAACTCTGTATTTTAACGAGGTTTGGTCCCACTGCCTACGTCCTCGCCTCAAGCTACCCCTTGAGAATTTCCAAATTAACTATTCAATTTCCTTTAGGTGGAGATAGAAACCAATTACACATAAAATATTAATTTTGAGCCTTAATCATAATTTTAAATTTTTAAGAGATTTACAACATTACTCTGAGTTTTACTGTGAGTTTGTTCTCTTATTTCTCATGCTTGGTTCCTTGATGTGCTTGACTCCATTGTGTAGAAAACTTGAGATTGAGACTTCTTTATACTTGAATTCATTTGTCATCATCAAAATTCATGTGTAGATATATAATTACACAAAACTTAAAACATTGGGTTCAACAATTATAATATATAAGTAATATATATAATATATTTACTATATTATTAGTATATATAATATACTGTATATGAGTAATATATATTACTAGACTATATATATAGTATAATATATAGTACTAGACTATATACTATTTAGTCTATATAATTATAGACTATAAGTATATACTTATATACTTATATATATAGTATTCAACCATATATATACTTATAAAATACTATATTACTAGACTATATATTTATATTGTACAAGACTATATACATGAAGTATAATTATATATATAATTATATATATGTACTTATATATATAGTATTCAACTATATATATATATACACTAGACTATATATATAGTCCTAAACTAGACCTTATACTTTAGTAGTATAATTATAGACTACATATATGTACTTATATATATAATATTCACGTAAGTCGTTGTAAAAGGTTCGAATAATTCTAATTTCAAAAGTTTAACTATAACTTTAGTTCAAAAAATTAATATAATTTTTTACTTATATACAGTGAGCACATGAATAAACTTAAGACGGAAGACGTAAAGAATATAGAGGCAAGACACGAGGAAGAATTTCCTGGATGGTTTGAATAATGTGTATGAACTAAACTCTATTAATATGTTAGATTTTGAAAGTTGTAACTCTAGGTAATATTTAATAAATATACATTATTTCAATTGTTAGATTTTGGAAGAACATGCTTATGATCCCGGACCAGTCTCTCCTGAATTATATGCATTGGCTCGTAGTCCCTCAAATATAGCACTTCGATACACTACATGCACGGTTCAAGGTTATAGATTCCGTACTCTGGACCGTGGACATAATAAAAAGACTCAAAACTGTGGTGTGTTGGTCGAGGGGAGTCATGGAACAGATGATATTAATCATTATAGTGTTATTTGTGATATTATTGGCTTGAAATATCTGGGTGGGTCTATAATATATATCTTTAAATGTGATTGGTGGGATCTAGGTTGTGATACCCCGTTTTTACGTGTAGTTTCACTGAAGGAGTTTTTAATTTAATTAATATATTGGTTTTCTTATTTTAAATTATTATATTTTAATTGGTTTTATTTTAGTTTGATGTGGTGTTTAATTTATTTTAGTCGTTTTATATTTTTTAAAATCGTTTTCGTCGGATCAGTTTTTGGACTCCGGAGGTGAGGATTAGACCTCATTTCTTTTTCCTCATCTTTTCTTTTTCTTTTCTCTTTTTCTTTTTTTCCCTTTTTCCTTTTTCTTTCTTTTTTCTTTCTTTTCTTCTTCTTCTTTTTCCTTCCTCCCCGCGCGACCTGCCCTCTCTCTCTCCCTCTTCCGTCGCTGTCCAACTCTCCCACCCAGACCCACCGCCGCCGGCCGACGTGGCCGACACAGCCCCCACCTTTCGACTCCCCTCCGGCCGGCGCACCACCCCACCAAAAATAAACCTCATCTGAGCCGCCGTTAACCCCCTACAGCCCGTCTAAGCAGCATGGCTTTGAGCCATTTCCGGCGCCGTCGCTCCACCTCCGGCCACCACCTCTTCACCACTTCATCCCCTACCTCTTGCCATTCTAACCCACCCATTTCCGGCCCTGATCCGTTGCCGGAGCAGCTCCCACGAGTTCAACTCTGATCTACCCCTTTTTGCACTTCCACCGCTATTTCCACCGCCACCCACGGCCAAAACTCACTTCCATTAGCTTCATAAACATCTCTAGACCATTCCCTATCAATTTCATGTCTTGGTTTTTCCCCATTCGAAAGTGGGTAATTTACAACCCACGACCACAGTGTAAAATACATTGTTACGTTACTTTTTCTCCACCGTTTGCAACGTCGTGATCCTTTGAAAAATACCTTATAACGCTGTAAGTATTTTCTAAATTCTATTTTAGATTTAAATATATTTTTTCTCTTACAATAAATTATTTGACTGGTTGGTTGATTTCGGACTGAGTCCGAGGAGTTCGGGAGTCGGATGGATTGAGGACGGAGTTGCTTGGTTTGTTGATCTGTGATTGGTTGGATGATTTGTATCTTGAGGATTGCATGATGCATTCACATGTATTTTATTTAAATTGAGAAAATCCTGTTTTATTTGCGTAAATGAATTTTCGGGTGCGTGTGTATCACGACCCCAAGCCGGGATGGGTATTATCTCGGTGGAGCTCCTCTGATCACTCGGGAGTGGATAATACTGAGTGACATCCCCTGGGTTGTCGCTGGGCGACGACCGGATCGCACGATACGGTAACGCTGTCGTGTCGACTCCGTGGTTCCTAGGCTGGCGGGGACTAGAGGATGGCCTGGTCCAGGTACGCGCCGAGCGCAAGTATTGGGCATCGCTCGTTTAGGTGTCACACGCGTAGTCGTTACCTGCGGTGTGGCACAGGAGCCAGAGTGTGCGGATGTCCCTAGGGGAGATCATGGTGCATGTAATATTTTGATCGGGTTTTTGGATTTGGATACGGGCCATTTTCTGGGAAGATGGCGAGATTTTATTTGAGACTATTTGATCCATTTTCTGGAAAAATGGTGGTTTATTGATTTGGGCCATTATCTGGTATAATGGCGAGGACTTGTTTTAAAGGTTACGTTTTGGGCCAAAGTGGGATTTTGGCGTGCGTGAAAAAATGTGTTTTATGGGTTATGTGCATTGCATTCTTTCATGCATATTGTTTGAGTTTAATATATTTTTATCTAATGGCGTTTGGATCTTATTTACCTGCGGCACCATTTTTGGTACCGTAGATTTTGATGCAGAGGTCAAGAAGGAAGAGGAGACTGAGCCTGAGGAGGCGGATCCACCGGAGTATTGATTTGGAGTTTTTGCCTTGTAGTTGGTTTTGGAACAATATTTGTGACTTGTAATATTTTATTATGTATGTTTTGGACGGGTTTGTATTAAACAAAGAAAAATTCTGGTACTTAGTTATATGACTTTGTTTATCCGCTGCGTGTTTTCTTTTGCACACTTGTTGCATGTACACACACTTGGCACTTGGCGATAGGGTGGTGACCCGTGTTGTCATCATCCGGACGTTTCGATTTTCCCGTGTCCGTAGGTGGGATTTGGGGGCGTCACATAGGCAGTGGTCGGGTTTTGATATATAGGGATAATCACTTTACGAGTGTCAATACTGCATCTAAATGGTACGAAAATTATCTATTCGTATTGGCTTGTCAGGATACTCAAATCTATTACTTGATTGATTCAATGAAAAGCGCTGATAAAGATAGTTGAGAGATAACTTGGCGGGTCATACAAAAAATTTGTCCCTCAAAATATATATGAAGCAGGAACGAGTGCAGATTACAATAATAGTGGAGATGAAGATGACACTCCGAATGTAGAGACCTACCAGGAAGATGGAGAGGGTATTAACTTGTTTGTTGACCTCGGTGCACTCGAGTTGCTCCCCTTGTATAGAGATGACGTCCCACCAGTCCATCTCGACCCATCCATATTAAATGATCATTCAATTCAAGAAAGTGAGGAAGAAGAAGAAGACGAAGACGAAGACGAGGGGAAAATGGATAAGGAGGACAAAGAAAAGGTTGATGATGATGACGAAGATATTATAAAGGGAGATTCTGAAACAAGCATAGAAAATACATCCAAAGATAAAGATTAAAAGTACTAAAAACTTTATTCATATAGGTGACTATAGAATTTTATACTAAAGCTAATTTCTTCTAATTAATTTTTTTTATATAATTAATCATTTTCAAGGATGTCACCAAAACGACAAAGAAGAAATGCGCCTCCTCCACCAAATCCAAGTCCCGAATCCATTGAGGACTCCCCACTTGAAGAATCCGTTTTTGAAGATGAAGTTAACACTATAGAGAAAGATGCACAATCGACACCTACTAGTAAGGAAATGTCGTTGATAATTAATTATATAATTAATACTTTTGTCTCAATAACTATATAACTATAAAAATTATGCTATTATCTATTAGTTGATGCATATGCTCGTCACAGTCATGGCTATACATGCAGCATCTCACTTGAGAAAAACCAAAGGTACAGAAAACTGAAAGTCATCATTCTTGATAATTCCACTAGAGGAGTGGATGATAGTGTAGCAGCGCTTTCCTCTTATATTAGCACAGTAATCCAAGCTTATGCTCCATTTTATATGCGCTCCTGGCGATATGTTTCAAATGAGATTATGTAGCACATTCGGAGTCGTGTGATGGCGAGTTTACCTTGAGGGTTCATTTTTTTCACCTAGATTAGTATATCACATTTTTGACGTAATTAATTTATAATTAGGATGAATTTGACCTCGACTTTGGCCGTAGCAAGCATTTGAGAATTGTGAATGAATTAATGGTTACACTATTCTGACGTCACAAGGGAAGATATCACGACCACTACAAGAAGTTTGAGACGTTTGAAGAGGTTGTACAGTCCCATTTCTAGCAGATGAAGTTAGACGATTGGAGAAAGTGTTGTGATCTTTTTGCATCTCTAGAATGTCATAATATCAGGTATTCTATATTTATTTCCTTTAATTATTTACATTTATATTTTTTGTTTATATTATATGTATATATATTACAATTAACATTCTTAATTAATTTTGTAGCACTTAAGTTCTACAAATGCACATAATAGATCCACTTTGACTATCCACCATCGTGTTGGTTCAAGATCATTCAATCTTCATGCTGAAAAAAAATGGTAATTAATAAACTATATAATTCATTTATTTTCCTGCTATTCTTTTATATAAGTACGAACATTATCTTTTTAAAATTGCTAATGTTGTTTTGTTAGAAACGTGATGATCCTAAAAACTTTTTCCTCATTCATGTCTATGCTACTGCTCACACTAATGAGTATAGTGAGTTGATGGATCCTGCCACTGCAAATAATTATGTAAGCGGTGTTCCTTTTGTTAGATAAATTATACAACATGTGAATAATTTATTTTTTATTTGTATTTCTTTTAATACGTTACTTATTTTGTGTTTCGATCTTTCAGATTGCAGGAAAAAATAATGGAGATGCAGTCAGCTTCTAGGGAATACTCTCCTAGTGACATAGACATTTTCACGCAAGTGTTCGGACTTAACTCTAGTATGGCAAGAGGTTTGGGATGATCTTTCAAGCATTTCGGGTCATCCTCTTCAACCTCATCGACTTCACAAATTAATAATCTTACCAAAGATTTAGAAGCTGCACAGCGCGAGAATGAGTATATAAGGTCCAGACTGCAAGAATTGGAGTCTCTCTTAGAGCGATAGTTTCATTTAGAGACGTGTTTGTAGGACCAACAAAGAGACTAAGAGGAAAGAATACACGGTGAGATTCAAGAGCAAATGCAGCTGGAGATGATGCTGCAAATGGAGAGTGTTATGTCATTGCAACAAAATCGAGGTAGACGAGAAAAGAAAAGGAAATGAATTTTATCGGTGTATTATATTTTTAATATCTAATTTGGAAACAGTTGCAAACATTGTTTGTTGTGAAATATGTTATGTAATATGATACAATTGGTATAATTGGTATATGTTTTAATTGGATGAGTTTAGTATTTCTGATATGGACGTTCGAATGTAAATAAAATACTTTTGAACAATGTTTCACATTTGAACCCACATTCGAATGTAATTACACAATATTATAACTAAATGTTCAAACGTTTTCACCGTTAAATGAACATAACATTTGAATGTTTAAATGTTTATCATTCCAAACCTTCAAACGTACTTCTTGTGTTCAAATGCTACTTTGTTAACATTCGAATTAACGTTCGAATATTATGATATGTACGTTCGGACATTGGTTCGTTTATGTTGGAATTTAAACTCGAATGTAACGTTCGGATGTAAAAATGTTCGAAGGTAAATATGATACGTTCAAATTATAATCAACAAACGTTACCTTTTGTCATTCAGATATCAATTGGTCTGGTTGACATTCGAGCATGACTTTCTATAACAGATTTCAATTGTCATAGAAAAAGGTAACGTTTGAACATTATATCAAACAACACACAACCAACCGTCACTAAAAACGATTGTACAATAAACTGTTACCAAATGTATTCTGCGACGCACATTAGGTGATGGTTGAAAACTGTCACCAAATGAATTTCGTGACGTTTTGACAATTTTTTATGATAGTTTCCTTTGTCATTAAATCCCATTTTTGTTGTAGTGCCTCTTAGGAGTTTGAGTCTTTTCTTGATTTTATCTCTTAGCTAAAGCTGTAGGCAGTGCGCTTGATTATTAGAGAGTATAAATATCCCTTCCAAAAATAAGTTGAGATCATCTATAAAACGAAGCTTAGGCATTTGCCGCCAAGGTGTAAATAGGCCTAAATAAAAACATATCATGAAGCATCTTTTTAAAGAAAAATAGTGAAAATTGATTGATTCGATAAGAAAATATTAAAAATATCTTTTAGATCTTTTGCAATTGACATCTATCTAATTTTGATCCACATAATATGGATTCTACGATAATATAAAATACCACGTATTATTACTATTACAATAATATCCACGTATTGTTCTTGTTTTCAATGTCAGAAAACTACAGTACAGATTTTGATATTTTCTAGCAAAGAGCAAAATTGAACAGTACCCGGCAGCGCTTGATCCACAAGTGGTAAAGATGGCGCAAGCAACATATATAGCCAAGCACAATGAATGGGGGCCCTTTCTCAGATAACCAAACTGGTCAATGGTGGCTGAGAATGAAGCGAGAGTCGCTGTCAGCCCCACTGCCTTTGAAGCTTGTGGCCACGGAGTGAACTCGTAGGGAACAAAGTTGACAAACCCTTACCCCACAAAAAAAAAAAAAAAAAAAAGAAACTCAGTTGCTTATTAAAATCCACACACGCTATTGAATATTGATCTCGAATCTCCCCCCCGACACCCTCAAGTCCCAACCCAACCCAACGCCTCCCCTTTTTATATCTTCTTTGCTCGTCGAAGTCCTTGTCTTTCCTTATCATTATAAGCATATGGATTTGGTGGTCTTATTCTAAGTGGGATTTTTTTTCTCTTTTTTATGAGGTTTTAGTTTGGTTTCGTTTTGGTTAGTGTCGGAGAAATGAACGTGGAAAGCATCAAGTATGCGAACACTTTGTGACGCTTGCGAGAGCGCTGCCGCGATCCTGTTTTGCGCTGCCGATGAGGCCGCTCTCTGTCGTTCCTGCGACGAAAAGGTTTTCTACTTTTTCATAGTAGTTGCGTTGCTTCTAGGTTCTCCCATGTACCTGTTCTTAATTAATTGTTCTTAGTCTTTTGGGTTTTAAGTGTTTCAGCTTGATTCTTCTGATTATTCCTTATTGGGTTTCTCTCCTAATTACCTTTTGTTTTGGACCTAATTATTACTTACTTTTGATCGATGTTACCTATTAAAAAAAGAAAAAGAAAAAAGTAATTACAAGCTCAGATGAAGTTGTTAAGCTAGCAGCAACATTCATGTATCGTTTCTAGTTAATTATCCTAAAAACTTGAGAACGTACGTGGATACGAGTTTACAGTTTCCAGACAAATTGATTTTGTTTGATAAGAAAGAAGAGTGTTTGAAATGAGTTATTATTTTTGCCATCTGCTTTAACTGTACATGAATGGGAATGGCAGGTTCACATGTGTAATAAGCTCGCTAGCCGGCATGTACGGGTTGGTCTTGCAAATCCCAGTGATGTTCCCCGCTGTGACATCTGCGAAAATGCACCTGGTAATGCTTATTTCTCATGTTGCTCTTTACTTCTTCCATTTATTTCAGAAATTGTTCCTCTTTGAGGCTTGGTAGATGATTTTCAAGCTTATGGTTCTCCTTTCTTTTTCTTTAAACATGTGTGCAGCTTTCTTTTACTGTGAGGTAGATGGGAGTTCCCTTTGCTTGCCATGTGACATGAGTGTTCATGTTGGAGGGAAAAGAAGCCATGGAAGATATCTTCTGTTAAGGCAGAGAGTTGAGGTTTGTCACCAAAGAGAAAGCAGTCATGCTCTTCTGTTTTGCATAATTTCCGTACAAAAAAATGTTGTTTTTATTTTAAATTTTGTTATCTTCGGTGTGACACATTTTAATTGACCGTTTGTTTATAAGTAGTTGACAAATAAACAAAGCTTTAAATGTCTCACCGACAAAGTAAAAATAACAAAAACTAAGATAAACATTGCATTACTCATTGGTACAGATTCTTAAACGTTTTAATTGTTTAGTTTCCAGGAGATAAACCTGGTGTTCTTGAAAAGTCAGCTTTGCAACCTGTGGATTCAGCTTTGCCACCTATATTGACAGTGGGAGATCAGAACCAGCAAAATCACAGGGCCTCTCCAGTTCCAATTTCAGATGCTAGTGCTGATGGGCGACTAAATATGGATAAAATGATTGATTTGAACACAAAGCCTTGACAAATGTTGCATGTACATGATCTACCGTTACTGATCTTTAATTTATTTAGTTTGCTTGGTTTTAACATGGATGCCATCTCTCATTAGTATTATTGGTATATGATACAGATTAATTTATCTGATTTAAAAGCAAATACAGCTTAAAAGAGGAAGCTATATATTTCATCCAAGAAAGTCATTCTACTTGCAAGTCCATGTAAAATATGTCCTCTTCACGCTACTGACATGATAGAATTTTAAACTTTCTTTTATACAATCAAATCTAGTTGTACCAAGGGGTAGAGAGCATAGACCGACTTGCACAAATACGACCAAGACTGCGTTTGAATGATGAGCTAAACTAAACTGAGTTATTTATAAATAGTAGTGAGTTGAGTCAAGAAAGTGAGTTATGTGAAACTTATCTAAAATGAGTTAGTTTGCTATAACATGGCCAGAAAGTAATAAAACTAGGGACTGATGATGGCAGTTTGGTTTGTGATATTTAGCTGTATATTTTGTCAATTGTTTCATGATTAATGCTACTAATACAACCTAACCCAACCAAACCCATCTTAATAGGTTGTTTGGAAGATTGGATCATCCCATCTTATCCAGACTTATTTCATCTCAGATACTATTAAAATATAAATAGTATTTATTTTTAAATTTCTAAGTTTTCATCTAACCATTACTAAATCCAAACAAAACATAAAATATTTTTTTGATATTATCTAACTTTTCAAATATCAAAAAAGAAAATAAAAAAATTATAATCTAACAATATTTTAACTTTATAATATTTTTATTCAAATTTTTCTTTTTTATTTTTTAAAATTTCATAAAATATCATAACTCAAATTATTTCACTGTTATTTACAAATTTTTCATTTTATCTCCTTTTCCAAACATCCTCTTGTTGTTGTGAAACAACGGCAACAAACAAGTAAAAGCAGACAAAAGCAAATTAATCATACAACACAAAATTAATATGATTCAATAACGTGCCTACGTCCATAAAGCTGCAGAATATTTTATTATATTGAGAAATGAAAAAATATACTTTAAGGTAAAATCTCATTATTCAGAACACTTAGGAAATTATAAATTGTTCATTGAATATATATTTATAATGTCACACAACAGAAATCCTAATTTTTACTTTTTTAAATTATTTACTCGAGAAAGTATATGTCGAACGCATCTCAAGTAAGATTACTATACGATGCTCGCTCGAGCTACTTGTCAGGTAAATTTCTAGCATACTTTCTCCAGGATACTTTTTTTTACCGCAAATATTGCCAAAAAAGTTTCCTGCCCCAACCCGGCCTCCTTGAAAATTCGTGAAAAAAACCAAAAACCATAACCCATCATTGTCGTTCATCAAATTGGGACCTACACACCAACAAAAAAGGCTCCACAAATCCAACACTTACATTTATCTTTCATTGATCATGCCAGAAGACTGGGCTATATATGTTTCATCCACAAGTAGTAAATGCGGGCGTCGTCACCTGCATTCCTGACAGTTTCCGCGGAACTTCTCGTTCCTCCTCTTTCTAGTGCGAGGGAAATATGATTGCTATGACACAGTTATCTTTGCAAGTGCTTTGGAATTGTAATAGGCACTCATTTCTGCCAAACCCAGTTCTGTAATTACTTCTGTACATGCGCAACTCTTGTTGAAGTAACATTTAATATAATTTTTGTTATGTTTCTGAGATGTCTTGATATGTTAAACACATCATGATCAAGCTTGAGAATGGTGAGAAAGTCACCAGAATTTGAGATCATGTTCTTCACTTCACTGTGAGGATCATAACCTTACAAACAAGCCAGAAATTAATTTATAGTTCTGTATTTATTTATTTTTTTAATATGATTATAAGACATTTGCATATTCACTGCAACTATCATTTCTTTAAAAGAAAAGGTAGGGTATATGTTGAATGCCAGTAGTTCTCCATGTCTGAGTTTTGAGTACTTTCCCTTTCATGTTTTGACTTTTTGTCATGGGAAATGGGAGGACACCTATTCATGCCGGAGAACAATTTCCAAATCGGCTCAGCCGGAATGGTCCTCCCATGCATTTACTTCCAGGGAAACCGCAGCTTTTTCTTTCTATTGTCTTTCAACATATGCAGTTATTAACATTAGAAGGAAAAAAAAAAAAAAGAGGAAAAATATGGGTAAGGAATAAACTGTTGGGTAAAATATTTTTAAATTAAAAATATTATAATCACAAAAAAATTATATAAAAATATTTCTACAAATTAACGTAATTTAATGTGATTCGTCAGATTATAAAATTATTTTTATTATAAAATAAATCTAACGAATTAAATAAAACTATATTAATTTATAAAATTATTTTATATAATTTTTTTATAGATATAGCCGTACTTATATTAGTAAAAAATGAATTATCTTATTTTCAAATAGGGTTTTTTAAAAGATAAATTCTGTGGATTACATCTTCTGAATTCATGCAATTTTGGTAAAAATTATTTGGTCCAAAGACTCCAAAGTCGCAGGTTGTAGCATTGTATGTTGTCAAAGCAAATCTATAAACAAAAAGACAAAATAGATATATGCCTGGTCACAGCGATCACGAGACCTTTGCGCGCATGCTCCAAAAACCAAATATTGTCGTCTCTTTCTTGCTTCCAATTAATTTCCTGCATACAAAACGACAAGAAACTTTGGAAATTTCTTGCTCTCTATCCCTTTTCTTTTTTTGGACCATTCGGAAACTTCCCGTTTCAAATAAGCAAAACGGTTGGAATAGGATTTCTCTTTGCACCTTTGTATGACTATTCTTTACGCCAAATTGTTCATCAAAGATATATAGTTCGAAAAATGATATGATAAACACTATTATTATATCATTTTTGCACAATTTTTAATTAAATATTATCTTTTTCATACAAACCTTTTAACGTTATAAAAAATTCAAATAAACAACTCAAATTATAGAATCTAATCTTTGAATAAATATATCAAATTATCAGTCAAATTAAGAAAATAATAGAGAAATTGAAATTTTGAATTTTTATAATTTTTAGCCCCGTTTTCGATATTGAGACCAATTAAATTTTTTTATGAATGGTAATGAATTGAGACAGTGAGATAAGTTTTATATGATCTACTTAAAATTAGTTTAGATATTAAGATGAATCTAGATGTATTTATGAAAAATTAAAAAAAGTTATAGATTTTGCATGTAAATATATATTGAGTTAAAAAATATTATAGGTCTTACGTGTAAAGAGGTTTTAAGCTTAAATGACTTCAGTGGTTTGAGAATTGAATATTTAGTTGAGCTTAAAATTAGATTAATCTAAGTAAGGAGTTTTGCATATATAAACATAATCGTGCGCTAATTTACATATCAATTTCGATTTCTTCATATTTAAAATTTAAATTAATATTATTTTTAATAAAATTTACTTTTTTACAAATTATAATAAATTATTACACATATTAATATGTAATTATGCGTATGACTAGATTTTTCCTTAAGATAATCAATTAGTAAATTAATTGTAATTTATCAGTTTATATTGAATTGTTTCGAATAGATGTCCTGTTTTTCGTTGGAGAAAAGCCGCGCAGCCCAAGTTATTTTTCCGTTACTAGAAGAAAACAGGGACAGAAAGAAAGGACTGGGGACGACCGACGATGAGGCTGTGGTCGCCGATGACGGTGGCATTGTTTTTCTTGTTGACGCTATCGACCTTCTCTCATCAGAACAATGCCTTTGTCACGTCTCGGATTACACCGAACCGCTTGTCTGGAACCAGCAGTTACTTGACCAACAAGGAGCTCTGGTACACTCAGACGCTCGACCACTTCTCTCCCTATGTAACTCTCTCCATTTTTCTTTTCTCTCTGTCTGTTATCTCTCGCTATTGGCTTATTCGATTTAAATTGTGCGAATTAAGGCACAAAATTGATTAAGTCTGCCTTTGCAGGATCACCGCCGGTTTCGGCAACGGTACTATGAATTCCTTGATAACTTCCGGCTTCCAGATGGACCCATTTTTTTGATAATCTGTGGTGAATATCCATGCAATGGGATAGCCAATGACTATATCAGTGTAAGTTTGTCATTTGCAACCACATTTTTTTTTTTGGGGGGGGGGGGGGGGGGGGGGGGGGGGGGCGTTGGGGTGGTGGGGTGTGGTCTGAGAGACTTTGTTGTAAATTTATGTATAGGGTTTAGGTATATATGCTACTCGCATTCTCAACTTTAAATTTTGCGATGCCTGATAGGTTTTATCGAAGAAGTTTGGGGCAGCTGTGGTTTCTCTTGAACATCGCTACTATGGGAAAAGTTCTCCTTTCAGTTCACTGAGGACGGAAAACTTAAGGTATCTGTCATCTAAGCAGGCGATCTTCGATTTGGCTGCTTTTCGGCAACATTATCAGGCAAGTTTCCGTCTCATTTAGGAAGTAGTTCTTTTTTTGGGGGGGCTATTTAGTTAGAATTCCGGTCGATGATCATTTTACTGGGGAATGAATTATAGTTACTGGTCATGATCAATTTGTTTCATACGTAATACACTTGAGGAGACGAAAGAGGTTGATATAGCATAGCTTGGTTCAGGAGTTAAGCTTTTGGGTCAAGTGGTGTCCAAGTTTCCCAGATGTTTATGTTTTCAACTTTCTATCATGTATTTTGTGTTATAGTCGTTGGCAACTCGAAGGATTATGAAAGCAGACTGTTTTGGAGGAGTTGAACTTCTTGGCTCGAATCTGTAAAACTTATTTTCTATTGGACCTTCGACGTTTATTCTCATTGACTGTTGCCAAGCTGTTGGCACACCCTTTTTGTCAGCTCGATTCTTTGACGCAAATATTTTGTGGCCTTATTGGTTTGCACTTCTCTTGCAGGAATCATTAAATATGAAGCTCAATAGATCAAAAGCTGAAAATCCCTGGTTCTTTTTTGGTGTCTCTTACCCAGGAGCTCTTAGTGCCTGGTTCCGTCTTAAGTTTCCTCATTTAACATGTGGAAGCCTTGCAAGTTCTGCAGTTGTTCTTGCTGTTTATAACTTCACTGAATTTGACCAGCAGGTAAAGATAAATATTGGTTCTACATTTTTTTTTCATGTACACATCAACATTGCTCTTATTTGGTGTTGGGCAGAACCTTTCGGTATTATCTTCTAAATGCAGGTTGGTGAATCAGCTGGTGCAGAATGTAAAGCTGCATTACAAGAAATTAATCAACTTATTGAACAAAGACTTGCAACAGATGGAAAAGCAGTGAAGGCCTTATTTGGTGCATCTGAGGTTCATCAATTCTTTTCCCTGTAATACTTAACCTTGAATTACCTCAAAACATATATAAATTTTATAATCCAGACTGTGGAGAATTTTCTCCAATGCAATTCATCATGCATGATGATCTTTATTCTGTTTCTGCAGCTTGAGATTGATGGCGACTTCTTCTATTTTCTGGCTGATGCTGCTGTTATGGCGGTACGTGTAGTTTCTTTTCTGGCTCTGTTGTTTGTAAATTAGTGATCTTTATCTGTTTTATATTTCGCAGTTCCAATATGGAAATCCTGATAAACTATGCACCCCTCTTGTTCAAGCAAAGAAGACTCAAGACAATTTAGTGGTATGCTCCTCATTCTGGCCATCATTTCAGTTCTTTCGTTTGGGATTTCTTTAAACCATTAATTGTGTACATGTTTTCCAGATAATCTATTAGCCACCTTCACTGGTTATAACTTTGTACTGTTAGCTTATAAGCAAATGAGCAATCTGTCTTATTGTTTGTCAGGTGCTACCTTTGATCATTGTTATTATTTCTCTTCTTTTCTGTTATTGTTTTTGTTCCTATTTCTCTGTTCAGCTTGTTAACATAGATGACAATACAGTTTCTTTGGCTTGAATTTCATCCAGATTCCTGTATCCTTTATTATTAGTTATCTTATCCATCTAATTTGAAAATATATATTACTTCATGCAGGATGCATATGCCAAATATGTGAGAGAGTATATACTTGGAGATTTTGGAGCTAATGTTCAGACATATAATCAGAAACAATTGAAAAATAGTACTCTTTCTGAAGGCAGTACCGATCGGTTGTGGTGGTTCCAAGTTTGTACTGAAGTTGCATATTTTCAGGTGGCACCATTAAATGATAGCATTCGCTCCAGAAAGGTTGACACAAGGCATGTTCTCATTACGATGTTATGTTTAATTTTTTAATGAGATTTTTAATACTTCCTGTGGTTGGGGTTATGTGCTCAATTATGCACATCTGAGTATACAATATGGCTTCTGATATGTGACAGTTACCATCTGGACCTTTGTAAAAATGTCTTTGGAGAGGGCATCTACCCTGATGTAGTTGCAACAAATACATACTATGGTGGCACAAAAATCGCTGGTAGGAGCAACAACCTCTCTCTCCTTTCTGTATTTATTTTAGGCATGAAGCGAGGGGGAACTTCCATAATTAGGGTTTCGAACAAGACTAACTTTTCATTTTATAATTTTAAGTTTATTGCTCATATGATAAAGTAGCAAAAATGAGAGTTGTTAAGCCTTTTATTATGCATGGATCTGGATAATAACTTCTACTCATTTTCATTCATTTAAGTAATATTCAAGTACTGAAAATTCTATTTTAATTATTCTAAAATAAATCCTTTGAATCTTTGACTTTGATGAAACCAGAATAATTCCTTTCATTCTTATACTCCTAGATTGGGCTTTGATTGGTCTAATCAGATTAAAGTATTTCTTCTCTTGTATTGATTCTTTTAAATAGATAAATAGAAGGTTGCATCTTTTTTTGAATGTTCCTTTTGTTGTAAAATCAATTCTTGCAAGAGGTAGGCAAATTAAATTATAAATGAATGGCTACCTATGTGTTGATCTCGCATTAATGGAAATTTTATTGACAAGACCTTTTCAAACTATTTATTCTATCTCAGAAGGGGGCAATGCATTAGAGTACCGATGTATACCATGCACTGGAATTTACATAGATATGTGTGTCTGCATTTGGCTGTATGCACTTATTTAAGACTTTTCCATGTTAGCTCTTGTTGGCTAGGCGGTGTTCTCAGTTTTATAATTTGACGAACAATTTATTTTTCTTTGGTTGTCTCCAGCTATAGCGAAATTTTAGATTCAAATGCTTCTTTTTTTCTCTTGCACACACACACCCCATGATACCCACTTATGTGTTGCATGGAGATGTCAGAGTCAATCTATATTATTCTAAGCTTCATCTCGTAGTAAACCCCTAGGGGTTGGCTCAAGTGGTAAAAGCCTTGAGCTTGGGGGTATGCTCCCCCAGGTCTAAGGTTCAAATCTCTTTGGGTGCAAACAATCTTTAGGAGCCACTAGACTGGGAGTTTTTTTCCTTGAATTACCTAAGGTGCACTTGCGAAAAACTCCTTGCCGAGGGCCTATGCACCCCCAGAATTAGTTGGGACATTGTTCCTGGACACCTGGTGCCAATCATTCAAAAAAAAAAAAAAAAAGCTTCATCTCCTAGTAACTAATAGCTGCTTTTAGAAAGTTTTATGATATCATTCCATGGGTTAGGGAGTTTTTCTTTCATGCATATGATGCTTATAAGCTTGCATGACGGGGCACTGAATGAGGAATTTAAGTAATAAGTTAAATCCGTCAGAAAGGGAGGGTTGTATTTATATGAATGCGCATTAGAGAAATTAGTTCATTTCAGAGGACAAATTGATTTCAAATGGACAAATTGATTTTCGTGCATTTAATTACGAAAGTATGCATGTACTGGAGATTCTTTTCTACACATAGCCGTTGACTTGCTGTGATGATTTTTTTAAGGGGACGGAAACCCAAATTTATTAAAATAAAAAATCTCACTTGTGGCGGAGGAATACTGCGGTGCTGTGATGAAGTTACCATTGATGTATTTGGTTATTGTTCATGTCTTCTCAAGAAAACTTAAAATGCAGGTTCAAAAATAGTTTTTACAAATGGCTCTCAGGATCCCTGGCGTCATGCATCCAAACAGATTTCATCAACAGATAGTGAGTTTCTCTACTTTATCTGAATTACAAAATTCCTATGATCGTACTTGAATTACAGTGAGGTAGAGTCCTTAGATGTCAAAATTGCCTGCCTCCACTCCAGGCCAAATTGGACAAGGGTCTAAAAGATAGAAATGGTAATTAATAGTATGCCATAGATTTTCATCCTCTATTTATGATCATTAGGATCGGCTGCAGATGTTTTTATGCCTGCTTCATGCAACAATTATGTGGTCATTTATGCTTTTATTTTATAATGGTTATACTCTTTTACTAAAATCTCCTCTTTCTCCCTGGAACTTACTAGTGCCTTCCTACATCGTTTCTTGTCATAATTGTGGCCATGGGAGTGATTTGCGAGGATGTCCTCAATCTCCTTTAAGCATTGAAGGTATGAATAAATTTTATCAGCTTTTATATTTGCAATGCCCATTTGTATTTCTAATTCAATTCATTTGGCTACTTCATGGTTTTCAAATGAGCTGATCTATGCCATGCTCAACCCTTCACTGAACGGAATACAACCATTCATCCCACCTAGAACCTTGTTCAGCGTTATCACTTACTGCAGAAAAATGTTCATATGATGTTTCATCCCTTGGGTTATTGTTGTGGATGAAACCCTATATGGTTGGAAGCCTTCATATTTCAAAGGCTCACAAAAAAATTAGATTAAAACTCAATAACTTATTGGATCTAAAGTCTTGCCACTATGCACCACATGCATTTTGACATGGTATGTATGAACATTTATGTTCTCTTAGACTTCCAAATAGTTGTTTCTGAGGCCATGCCTTTTCTTCTCAGGCAACGCCCAGAACTGCAGCTCTCCGGATGTAGTTCACAAAGTAAGGCAACAGACTATACAACACATAGACTTGTGGCTGTCGCAGTGCCAAGACTCAGCAAGGAGTTCTATGTGATGTTTGAGAAACATGCATCTGTAAGATGATTGTTTAAAGAACCTTAATCTCATGTATTACCTTCCGTGCAGATTTTATATGTAAATCTATCATGGATATTTCCAAATGAGTTGTCTCCTGTATGTTGTACCCCAAATCTTTTTAGGCAATAATTTAGGGGCACAGTTGATTTTGCTTCCCGATGTCTAGTATCTAGAATATTACCATTCATCATCCTTTTATCATTTTCTGATGTGATATTAAATTATTGAAAAATAGCATTTTTCACCCATTGTATACATGAAAACAACACCTATGATCAGATATGCATATGAACTAAATGAATCTTTAATCCATTCATATTGTATTAATATTCGGAGAAAAATATGTACTAAAAAGGAATTGCAGGACTGTGATAAAGCATTATATATAGGGTCATTTGAAACATGCGTAGTCGGGATATAACATGTGAAGAAAATTCAGCACATACGTAGAATTTATCGGTGGATTCAACTTTTATGATAGAAACATTTTATTTGTCACCCTTTTTGCTATCATCTTTTCAGCGTTTCTTGATATGGTATCAAATACTTAGCCAACAAGTTGAACACAATAAATGATCTCCAATTATATAATAACGTATCATAGGATAGTGGAAGGATAATGATAAAATAGATGAGTAACGTTACTCTTTATAATATTTATGTTTGTGTATGCACATTCAAAATGTGCATGTATGTGCAGTGTGTACGGGCAAATGATAGATTGATCACTCGAGTTTTAACTCTTTTTTGTTTGGTTTTTGGTTTTATTTTTTTATTTTTTTTATTTTTATCAATTAAGAGAAGAGATGGAAATGAATGAATGAAGATTTGAAACTCACAATTGTGAGTTTGATTCTTTTTAGAATTAAGATATCAATATTAATAAGGCTAAAAATCAAAGTTTTAAAAATCATACTGTACCAACCAAAATGACTGGAATTTATTGTGTCAGAATAGTAACTGACATGAAAGAGATTTGCATTTCGTATTAGGTCAAATATTGACCGTTTCCATTAAGAGAAATGCTAAACGTACTAACACAAAAACGTAGAGTTTGTTACGGACTGATGTGGCAAGGGCATAAGTGTAAATGCACTAATAAAGGCAAGGGCATAAGTGTAAATGCACTAATAAAGTGAAAGCCTATCCCCTTCTCTCCCACTCTCATTCTGCGTATTTTCACCGTACAGGCCTTTCTCCGTCTTCATGCGTGCTGCTCCCTCTTCTTGACGGGGACATTGTAGATCTCTCTTCCGGCGTGGTGTCTTCTGCTACAATGAAGCCTCCAAGACCTTACTCTGTATTTCTTATCTCTCTAATGCCTATATTGTGTTATTTTTCTTTTTCTTTTTATCTGGATTTATGTGGGTTTGCTTCTCTCTCTTAACACATTTATGGGTTTGTTCTGTTTTACTTGCTTTGCTTCTTTTATCAGAACAAAGTGTTATTTAGCTATTTATTTATTTACTCTTGTTTTTTGTTGAAACGGCAGAGATTTACAAGGGAGTAAGCTAACTGGTCAAATCCTGGATGAAATTAGAAATTGTGCTTCCCGTGTGCATCTGTACAATTTCCATTTTCTTTGATTTCTTGTTTTGTCCCTTTTTGGGTGAAGACGTTTGGAGCGTTGTACTCTTTCTCTATATAACGACTTTCTTCTTGATGTAGGGATTTGTCTAATAATTTGATGTTTGGGTACATTCCCTTTTCGATATCTAAATCCTGAATTTGCATTTTCTTTTGGCAGGTCATGTTTTATCTCAACCTGTTTTTGTCCTTTAACTCAGAATTCTCCAATTTGCCGGCTACCGGAATTTGAAGAACAATTAATTGACTGGACAATACCTTTAACACTAATCCAGATTTCGAACCTCAAGACTCTGTACACTTTCATTTCTCCTGGATTCTCTTTGTACGCGTGGTTTTAACATTTGCAAATATGGATTCTCCTGTTGTATTGCAGAATTGTTGAATATTTGGGTTGAGAGGATTTGGGTATTGAGGGAGACTCGGATAATCAGTAGTCAATTTGGACAGATCGAAATGCAGAAATGCACAACAAGAAGTTTTGGTTTTTCTTTCATTACTTGGTGGCAGCTGGTCAACTACAGAAAATGTGGACCAATGTATAGTCCTTGATACATGCCGAAAGATGATTGTCTTGGTGTTGCTTTGCATTTGTTGTGATTGCAAACTATGTGGCCAAAGGATGATTGTCCTATTTGTAATGTTACTTGGTAATGTAATTATGTACTTTGAGAATGTTAATGCTAAATCATCCACTGTTATGGTATATTGTTGAGTTTATTATTTTAAATTTTTTCTGATACAATTTGAGCACTTCATGGTGGAAAAAAAAAAAAAAAGGAACTTGAGTACTTGATGCAAAAACAAAAAGCATATTGATACGGCTGTGACGAGGCATGTACACTCTTTAACTCCATAAAAAATGTCAATAGAAAGCCAAAGGTAAACATTAAGCATAAGGACTATCATTCCATCAAAAGAAACCCATTGTATATTACAAGATTAAAGATTCTATGTTGATAGTGCCTTTTCCAATAGAACTAGTCACAAATATATTACATTTGCCAACAGTTTCTTTTCCATCACTAATTACAAATATTACAACACTCAAGTAATAATATTCTATGACAATTATTGAAGTCCATCAACTTGTCTATCGTAGGAATCATGAGACCAACCTAAGAGAAAATAGTAAACAATAAACAATATTAGAATTATGAATCCAACCACAATAAACACCCAAAAACATAAATATTTTTTAAAGTTAGCACTCACGAATGTTAATATCTACATCTTGACTGATTCTGTTCACATCATCATATATAGTTGAATGGAACCCAATATTTGTACTGGATTGACTCCACGGCATAGTTGGATGTTGCGATGACGGCAAATATTGGATTAGATTACCTCCTGTGTTTGTAGCATCAGATGCTTTTGACAGAGACTGCTGCAAAAAAAAATAAAAATGATAACTGTAATAAACTATATAAATAAAATATCAATGAAAGTAAAAAATCACAATTGATACCTAAATTTTTTTCTTTCTTGCTTTACATTTATTAACTGCCTTTTCCACTACAGACACTTTACGCTTTGATGGTGGCCTCCCTTTGCTTCTTACCACCAAAGGGCTGTACACTTTACTACCTACATCTTTAGTGCTTTCACATGACATCCCGGCACACGCATCTACATAATTATGGTTTGCATCATTGCCACTAAATGGCCTGTTACCTGTACGAACATGGTCGAGTCTTAATTTTGCTAATTGACCCATTAGCCTCTTACAACTCTCCTCAGTCTCTGAAGCATCTTCTGCTATGTCACCAAATGCCCTTGTCAGCATATCATACCTACTAGCTTTTGGGTTTGATCCTCGATCGTCATAACTACTCTTGACAAGAGTATAGTTTCGTTTCAAATCTTTTCTCCATCGATTAACAATGTATTTTAACGGCAATGTTCTCTTATCAAACATGGTCAGCACACACAATGCATGTCTACATAATATGCCCCTAAATTCAAACAGTTTACAATTACAAGAAATAGCGAAGTCATCCTCATCAGTGTATGTAACTGAGAAATTAACTCGCTTAATGAATCCATCACAAACCTTGACTTCATCGGATACTCTGTAAGTCTGCACAACACCTCCACAATTAACCAAATTTGGACGGCAATATATAAATCACCTGAACTCATCTTGAACCTCTTAAAATTTTGCATTGGTATAAAGTGATTGAAACTGTTTCTCAATTTCATAATGAGTAATGCATGGGAATTGTGTGTGAAAGGAACTGAAATCAGATGCAGTCTCGTTCTCAACTTTCCGTCTAAGCGCATTATCATATTGTTCAACAAATTGCTTCAAGGAAGTTTTCGAGTTAACGTAATCGTCGAAAAAAGTATTCATACTTTCACTTCTTTGTGTAGTTGACATTCTAGCCCAAAATGTATCTCTAACATATGCAGGTACCCACATATGTCTCTATCGTACAACCACTCCAGCCATACATTATCATGCAAATTGTAAGTGTCTAGCAATGTTTCCCCAACTTTCTTCAAAGTCTTTCGTAGTCAAACAATCATAAACAAAATTTTGTATCCTACTCTTGATTGATTCATAATGTGAATGTGATCCAAATTTTTCTGGCAACTTTTTAAGAATGTGCCACAGACAAAATCTGTGTCGTGATGTTGGAAAGACTGTAGCGATGGCAATTTGCATTGCCTTATCTTGATCTGTTATTATTGCCAAAGGAGCTTGACCTTCCATGCAAGTCAACCACGACTCAAATAACCACACAAATGTGTTTACATCTTCACTTGATATTAAACCACAACCAAAAAGAATTGATTGGCCATGGTGATTCACCCCTACAAAAGGAGCAAATGGCATCTTATACCGGTTCGTCAAATAGGTTGTGTCAAATGTTATCACATCTCCAAAATATTTATAAGCAATCCGACTTCGGGCATCTGCCCAAAAGACATTCCTTAAACGACCCTCATCATCCAAGTCCATAATATAATAAAAGTGATCATTTTTTTGTTGCATTCGGACAAAGTACTTTCGTAGAGCTTCTGCACCACCTTCACCAAGCCGTAGTTGTCTAGCCTTATCAAGATAATTTCGACAATCTTTTTCTCCAAATGTTAGGTTCTCATAACCACCAACTTTAACTACGAAAGACTTGAAGCTTTTACTTACATTTATACCAGCACTATCTCCTACATCTAATTGCTTCTTTATGGCTGAATCCATCTTCCTATTGCATCTAAAAAATATTGCTTTTCCTGGACTCAATGTATGTGTGTGTTCAAGTATAACGGTAGAAAGTTTATACCTTCCATCAAGAGAAAGAGTTGCATTGATTTTTGCCTTACATCCAAATCTCTCGATTGGTCTTGGCCTAAGAACATTAGAAGCCATTGATTTAGCCGTGCCTTGACGTACACATGCGAGAGTGAAGTACCTCAATTTTCCATCATCTCCAGGTCTAGAACTTCTTTTTGACACACCAAACCCCTTAATTTTAGCATATTTTGTATAATATGCCCTAACCTCATCTTCCGAAGCGAAGGTCATTCCAACCTTTGGTTCTTCAACCACTTATTGTGTCCCAACATTAACACCACGACTCTCATCATCGGTGCACATATCATTTGAATTAACTAAATATTATAAATATCATATATCTTACAGTACATAATAATCAAATATGCATAAATAAAAACTGAGATAGTAAATTTCAACTTCTACTACTAACCTCTACTACTTGAAGCCTCCATGCCAACAGATTTAGAAATTGAACTAGCAATTGACCCAATCGTTAGCAACCTAGCTCACCTAGACTGGCAATGGCAAGAGCAATGCTTAGATTACACACACACACATATATAGGTTATAAATGAAATTTTTTTAAACAAAATCTGTTTTACAACATTTTCTTAGAATATATATTATCCTTTCATAAATTATTTATTTTTTATTTTTTAAAACAAAATCTATTCTATCACAAAGGCCACTTTTAGAGACTTTGAAGAAGATAATCTAAGCAAGGCAGTGGGGAGAAGACAGAGAGGCGATGGGGGCTTTAATGGAGAACTAACCAACCACAAAAAGTTCCAACAAATTTTAGAATTACAAATATGTATGATACGTTAAAGAAAAAGAAGAAAATTTTTGCCTTACAAAAAGAAAAAGAAAAAAAAAAAAGAAAAGGAATTTGGGTGCTTACCTACCACCTTCTCCATGCGTGTTACATTACATCCTCCATGCTGCATTACATTCTCCATGCGTGGAAAATCTTCGTGAGTCATGAGAGGGCAAGCTGTAGAGGAATATTTTACCCGATAGAAGTTGTAAAGTCTATATTAGGGTTTCGAAAAGGGGCTTTTTGTCTCTCTCTTTCGTTTTGTATTTTTATTATTTTTAATAACAATGACATGTCAATACGTGCTAAAGACTACGTTTTTATTACGTACGGGTAGTAGCTCTCTTCGATTAATATCGACCGATTTTTGGTGTTATGTCTGGGACGTAAATTTCGGCCGGAATGTAAATCTCAGTGGCATGAATAAGTGGCATGGCAATTTTGTAAATAAATTTGCTGGCCAGGATTTTTCCGTAAAGTTGAACTTAAAAGGAGGGGCATTTTCGATTTTTACTTTTTTCAAAACATCAACTTGAGTTTATGAGCCCTCAAAAGTCAGACCAGGTGGGCAGGTTTTCTTTGTTCTTTCTCAAGTCTCTCTCTCTCTCTCACTCTCTCCCGAACTGCGCACCACACGAAAGAGATGATTTATTTTTTATTTTTTCAAATTATATTCACATTTTAGAATCTACATGGGTCATTAAAAATTAAAATATTATATGATTCATTGAAAAAACAATATATTGGTTGTTGTAACTTGGTAATTAATTGTAACTTAGTAGTTGATTGAATTGATTCTATTAAAATTATTGATAAGTTGTATTGAAAAGTATTAGGGTTAATTACACTTTACCCCTTGGACTTTCACTCAATTTACAATGTGCATCTGAAACTACTAATTGAATCAAAGTGGACCCTCGAACTTTCTAAACTTCTCAATCTCCCCCTTCTATCTACCAGAAGTGTTAAATCTAACGAAAATTCAGTGCACGTGCTACTCATGTGCACAACATTAACTATAAAGATGTAATTTTCATTTAATTTATTATTATTGACCATATAAAATATAAAACAATATATGGTATCAATTAATAATAAATAATAGACTATTAAATAATTTTTTTTATTAATTTATATATGGTTAATGAATATAAAATAATTTCATTGTATACATAAATTATTCATACTTACTTGCAACTTAGGTATAAATTAATTTTATATATGGTTAATTATTAATGATTTATTATTAATTAATAGCATATATTATTTTATATTTATATGATCAATGATAATAAATTAGATGAAAATTACATCTTTGCAGTGAATTTTCATTAGATTTAACGCTGTTGGTAGACAGAATTGAAAGTTTGAGGGTCCACTTTGATGCAATTAGTAGTTTTGGAGGCACATTATGAATTGAGTGAAAGTTTGAGTTCGAGGGGGTAAAGTGTAATTATCCCAAAGTATTATTGAGTTTCTCCTTATATTGTCATTATTTTAGAATATAGTTGATATATAAATATATATATATATATATATATATATATATATATAATTTATCCGTATTAATTATTCTAAAATGGAACCGATCGAAATATTTCATTCTAGTGCCTCAACTAAAACGGTATTCAAAACTTTGCTAAAAATACAAAAGTAGCAGTATAGGGATCACGACGAGCACCTCATAATAGTTCACATGAATATTGCAAAAACTAGAGATAAATATTTTAGCCATAAAAGGATTACACAAAAGTGAAACACAAGCTGATATGATTTGATGTAGTATGTCATATTATAAAATTACTTTTATTATAAAATATATCTAACGGATTTCATGAATCTACATCAGTTGTGAGTTTACTTTTGTGTAATTGTTTTGTATTTATAGCAGTTCTCAAAAATAAAATCAAATTGTGAAATGTAGCCAATAAATTGGTTTAATCCTATATTTTCTTGGTCACAATGCCAACAAATTAGTGCTTAAAAAAAAAAAAAAAGACGTAGCTCCAATTTATTAATAGCTCACACTTATGGCGGAGAAATATCGTGGTAATACAAAATCTCAACTAACAGTCATCATCATTTACAATGTAAATACGAAAGGCTCAATTTATCAAGTCTCAACATCCCCTTAAATTCACAAGGAAGGTCATGAATCTCCAAGATATCAGTTGATTGCCCCTGAGCTCCAATTTTTGCTAATCCATTTGCCACCTGATTGACTTCACGGTATGCATGATGTACTTGAATAACTATGTGGTTAGCAAAGGCCTTTGCTTGATCCCATGCATCCCTCACTGTCCAGATAACCTCAGAATCACTTTGCCCCATTAACAAATCAACTTGGAGTTAGATTTCACTTCCAACTCATAAAGATTTAGTTGCCTACAAAGTTTTAGACCATCTACCAAAGCAAAAGCTTCTACTTCTAAGTTGGACTGAATCCCATAGTGCCTATAGAACGTAGCCATAAACTTTTCATTCTCATCTCTGATAATCCCTCCTCCTCTACTCGGGCCTAGATTCCTATAACTGTTCCCATCTATGTTCAGCTTCACAGATCCTCTATTAGGTCTTGGCCACTTCAAAATAAGAAACTTCATTCTTTTAATAGGCAATGAAGTTATGCCTAATTGCTACAATACATAGGGATCAGATTATTTAATGAAAGATAGATCTTGCTTTGCCATCAATCGTTAAGCCAGGAAGCTCTTAATCCTGAAAACAATGGTCAGTTCCGATTTTACCATACCCTCCATGCGTGCATTGCAACACCTAATCTACAAGAAACGACTAATAAGGGAAGGTTGAAGCCTAATCATTCAGCTAAATTGGGAGGCTAGGCTCACCTTTCTAAACCACCAAGCAGTCATCTCCATCCAACTCTAGCAAAACCCTTCCAATCCCTGTGACACTTGCAAAGTAATTCCACACATTGGTAGCCACCTTACCTTCAAGTAACACATGGTTTAGGTCTTCAGGAGTAAAGACACAACAACAATCACATTTAAAAGAAGAGCTATGTTCATATCGTCAATATTGGAATCTACTAGCAGACTTGTGTTCATACTTTTCCATATGAAAATAGAAATCTTTTTAGGTAAAAGTTTATGCCACATCCATTTTTCCCACTAGAAAATCGGCCCCCTTTTTTGGATCACCATCCAAGTTGATTTTGTATAGAAGACTCCATTTGCAACAAGCCTCCAAATCAGTTGATCCGGCCTAACTCTCCTTTTCAATGGTAGCTCCAAAACTCTTTGGCAAAAATCCACCCCTAAGAGTTGTCTGAGGAGATTATCATTCCACCCCTAAGGGTTAAACAAATATGCCACCACACCCTCTGCAGTCCCCCAATCTCTGTCACTTCTTTAAGAGCCCCTAAACTTGTCCAATCCTCATTGCACATTAAGATCCTTCTTTCTCTAACTCTCCAGCAGGTGTTTCTTTGGACAACAGGGAGTAGAGCTTGAATAGCGTTCCAGAAGTGTGAGTGGCCAACTAGCCTTATAATCGGAGGTTGTTCTTGAAGCAAGTACTTCTCTTTGAAAAATCTGATCCATAGTGAGTTGTCATAGAGAAACTTCTGTACAAATTTCATAAGCAATGCCGACTTCACCCCCTTCAAGTCTCTCAGCCGAGACCTCCTTCTTAAGTAGGTTTGCATGCTTTCATCCAAGCCTCACATCTTCTTTTCCTCTTACCATCACTGCCCCTCCAGAAGAAAGCAGCAAACAAAATGTTAAGCCTTTTGATGATCAAAACAGGGATGTTGCAAACCAACAATAAATGAATGGGAAGACTTGAAAGCACATGTTTAATCAATGTTAGTTTCCCTCTAGAGCCTGATTTCTAGCCGCCAACTTTTTTCTCACCTTCTCCGTGAGTGGTTCAAATAAGTTGCCCTTAATCTTGCTTGAGTAAATAGGGGCTCCAAGGAAGGTGCATGGAAGCTTCGCCTCTGAAGAACCTAGTGTGCGTAGCCCTACCGCTTTCCTAGAAGGAGTTGCTTTAGTGGGAAAGACCAAAGTCAATTTTGAGTGATTAATCTTTTGGCCAGACATTTCTTCGTAGTCTTTCAAAACTTTGGTACACACCATGAGCGATGCTTTCAAACCATTGAGGAATGTGACTAAGTCATTTGCATACAGTAAATGGGAGAATCTTGGGCAGCTAGGCCTAGTGAGGAAGGCACCAATTTTCTGGTCCACAAAAGCTTTGTTTAACATTCTACTAAGAACTTCCTCAACCAAAATAAAAAGGTACAGAAAAAGAGGATCTCCTTGTCTAAGACCTTTAAATGATTTGAAAAAAGTCTTGGGCAATCCCATTCATCATAACTGAGAAAAAGGGGCTTGAGATGTAGTGAATCACGGCATTCCAGTGATTTGAGAATCCAAAAGCCTCCATAACTCTGAGTAAGAAATGCCAATTCAGCCTATCATAGGCTTTGGCAATATCCACTCAGATCACCACATTACCTCTCGTCACCTTCTTATTTAGACTTTGTAGTAGCTCTTGAGCCAATGAGATGTTCTCATGAATACTCCTCCCTTGTAAGAAGGCCCTATGCTCATCTGAAATCAATCCAGGTAGGACAATAGCCAATCTATACACCAATACCTTGGAAAATATCTTATAGGCCACTGGACATAAACTTGTAGGTCAAAACTTGGAAAAGCTCACGAGGTTATCTTCCTTTGGGATTGTTACGAGGAATGAGGCTGTATAGTAGGATGGTAGTCTAGCCTCCCTGAAAAACTCAATAGCTACTTCCAATAAATCGGATTTAACTGCATCCCAGCACTCTTGAAAGAAACACGAGTTAAAGCTATCCAAGCCTGGACTGTTATCCTTTGGGATATCCTTTAAAGCCTCCCAAACTCCATTCATGGAAGGTGGAAGGCATAACTTTGTATTCTCCTCCACTAAAATACTAGGGGTGATGAACAATCTCAGGTCCCTTGCAGGTGTCACTTCATTGAAAGTCAAGGCCCTCTAAAAAAAAAAAAAAAAATCCATCGAAGCATTGTGAATTGCCTCTGAAGTTGTCAAAACTTTGCCATTTTTCATCACCATGCACTCCACTATTTTCCTACTTCTCCTTTGTTGTGATGTGGCAAAAAAGAACTTTGTGTTGGAATCCCCTTCATTCAACCACTTCACCCAAGACATTTGTTTTAATATAATTTCTTTCTATAGTAAACATGTTTTCAAGTCTGCTTTCTTTTTAAGGAAATCATCCTCCACCACGTGATTAGCACCCATCCCAACTTCCATTTCAAGCAATTCATCCTCAAGTTTCTATATATTCTTATTAACCTAGCCAAACACCTCTATGTTCCACTTCTTGAGAACTTGTTTTAATCATTTCAGTTTGGCTGCCAGCTTAATCAGCCCACTTCCATGTACAAGTTGAGGCCAACTTTCTGTTATGACTCTCTAAAAGTCTTGATGGGTGCTCCACATCCTTAAGAACTTGAAAGGCATAGGGTTGTATGCTTGAAAAGTGGCTTCTCTAAAATAACCATGGGACTGTGGTCTGAAAACTTTGGCCAAGTATTTTTATAGTAACCCATTGCTCATGGAAACTATACTTGGGAAAACCAACGTTCTATCCAATCTGACCCACATCCTTGAATTACCTTTTCTACCATTACACCAAGAATACTTGGAACCTTCAAAAGGGATATCCATAAGTTCTCACCTTTGGATACAATTATTGAAGTCTTCATGACAGCTCTCAGCATAGGAATACCTCCCAACTTTTCAGCATCACATTGAATGGTATTGAAGTCACCACTAACAATCCAGTTTCTACTAACTGGGCATAAATTAGTCAACTCTACTCATAGGCTTCTCTTCTCCAAATAGTCACAACTTGAATACACTACCGATAGCACTATTTCACTGTTATTGAATTCTAGTAGCCCCGATAGCATTTGACTGGAGCTTTAAATAGGCTCAACGGACACATCCTCTTTCCAAAGTAGCCAGATTTTCCCATTCCTCTCTTCATTCAAGACACAACCTGCCATCTTTAATTTCCTAGCAATTTTGTGGGCCTTTCTAAAAGGTAAAAACAGTTCAAGTAGAGTAATAGCCTTTGTATCATAGGACTTCACAATCTCCCTTAACTTTCCCAAAGATGCCTTGTTTCCTGCACCCCTAATGTTCCACACAAGAATCGGAGGGATCATGCTTTAAAGTTTTGGGGTTCTTTTGCTTATGCTAACACCTTCAGTTTTTTCTTTCACGACTTGGTTCACAATGTAATTAAAGGCCAATCTGAATCTAAAGCATAGCCTTTTCCATTGCTCAAGATAGTTTGGAGTAAGTTTTCCTCATCCTCCATATCCTGAAAGGAGGAATTAAAAATTGGAGTCTTCCACTCCTCTTGACCTTCACATTCCTCTTCCTCTTCATCTAAACTAACTAAAACTGAATCATGATTAGTTGTCTCTTTGGATCAAATGGAGCTCTTGACTACCTAGCTCCAGTTTCTACTAGCAAGGATTTCCTCTTATTTTCCCATGATTTCAATATTCAATGCAAAGATGTTCCTCTCCTCTACAATGGGCATTAGAGATACCTCATCTACTGCAACTACTTCATCCTTCCCAACCAATTGATAGCCATGTAGATCCCCTATCGATGGGGCTCTTTTGTCTTTAGTGGTTGAAGGATTAGTAACCCCTTGACCTATACTATCCTCCTTGGCTCGACTGATAAGTGTAATTTTAACATAATTTTTATTACTCTTTTAATTATTAAAATTGTTAGTTTTCTTTTATTTCTTTTGATTTGATTTGATTTTTATTTATTTTTCTTTATTTGATTGTGTTTAAAGGATTGATGGAAGATGAAGGTTGGATGTGACAAAGAATTTGTCGTGGAAATGATTGCATGGCACCTTGAATATTTGAAGTTGGCATGTGAAGGTTGGATGGAATGGTAGTGAAGGATGACATCATCTCATTTTCAAAATTTGAACTTGGTGTTGCGTGGAAGGATGGCTCCTAGGATTTTGAGGCATAACAATTGGAAGATTCTCCAGATCTTTGGTTTGGCTATTCAAATCCCTTATTTCAAACTCAAAATTTTCATCTCATCATTATAACTTTCTCAAATTCTCATATAAGATATAATAAATAATTCAATTTTTTCTTAACTTTTTCAAATCCCAAAACATTAATAATATTAAAATATAATATTTTAATATTTTACCTTAAAACTCAAAATTTCATCTTACTACCAAACGAACCTTAATGTTGATCAATTCAAAGTATTTTTGAAGCTTGTTCTCCACATTGGCAGTTTTCAAAGCTCCTATACGGCATTAGATTCATCGACTCGTTCAAAATATTTTCATTTCCATTTGTAACAGCGAAGTGAAGGGGCTGACTTCATAAACAAATTAAAAAAGAAAGAAAAAAAAAGAAAGAGAGAATGAAGCCGGTTGCCAATTCTCAATGAAGAGAGATCTTCAACAATCTTGAATGCTACATCAACTTATTTCAATCAAAAGAGTTTTATTCTTTTCTCTTTAATTTTCTTTTAATACATTCCAATAAGAACAGGGTTGATTTCTAATTTTTTATGTTGAGTGTTTATCCTTGATCTTATTGCTTATAATTTTCTGGCCAATTATTTTTGATCTATTGAATCATAATGAAATCGACAGGTAATTTGTGATTAAAAGCTTTTAGGATTAAACACAATTAGTTAAGCGAAATATAGAAATACTTTACCGCAATTAGTGTGATTTTAGATTAAGAAAAATCCAAAGAACTTAATGAATCTCCAAATAATTTAATTTACATAGAGATATGATGAATTATTAGGTGGAGACATTTCAAATGTTATTCGAGAAAAAACATTGAATAATTAAGGGATTTCTTTTTCATCAACTTGAGAAATTGGAATTTTATTATAAGAAATAATAAATTGTGTGGTATTATCTAGGTGAAATCAAAAACTCTAGATTTACTTTTATTATCTCTACAACCTTTATTTTTATTCTCTTTTCTTTTAATTTATTTTTGTCAAGCACTTTAATTTAATTTATGTGGTAAAATCTATAAAATTTCAGTTTAATTTCTAAATAGTAAATAATTTGGTAAATTTCAATACTCAATAGCATAATTAGTCTTTGTGAGTTCAATAATTAGTCCTTGTAGGTTCGTTACTCTTTTCTTTAAAAGTTTACTACTTGTTGCGATTTTGTTCACTTGCAAATATTTTCACACCATTGACTTCCACTAGTACCTTTCACTACATGCCCCACTTTATGAGAATTCTTCGCTTGCACTTCCTCCTGTCCTCCCTGACAGCTAGTTTCTTCTTATTGTCAATTCAACAAACACCTGGGGGATGCCCCTAATGTTTACATTTATGACAATATTGGGGGACCTTTTCATAGACCACCCTCTGCTAGAATCCATTGAGTTGTGAAATAGTGCTCCATAATTTCTCAATCAAAGGTTTAGAAAGATCTACTTCTACACAAAATGGGGCACAACTTGAACGTGTGAAGGCTTTTGTGGCATTATCCATATTACCCATGTCTAGCACTAAGCCCATGCCAAGTTTGTGAATTATTAATTTTTTTATAATATTAAAAATATATATGTGTGTGTGTGTAGCCACTTGAGATTTAACGAGTAATTTTGAGTAAGTTATGGATTCCAAAAATTTATTTTGGTAGAATATGAATTTTTAAGCATAAATTATGTTTAATATGCCAATAACAACCAAGGTCAGGTTGTGTATAAAGTTAGATTAATGCTACATACAATCATAGAGTGTGCAAACGCTGCACAATAGTTTTGAAAAAGAGTGGGGTCCATAATTAAAAAGTTAGTTCATGTGAGTCCCGTATTAATTTACTTTTTTCAAAGAGACTGCGCAGCACTTGCACAACTATAACTGCAAATATCATTTCTCATAAAGTTATAAACTCCAAGCCATGCACATTTATTCCTCTCCTCTAGGTTCCCAGCTTTCTATATTTATACACATATTTAATACACAAGCCCACTCTCTGCAGACCGCATATATGGATGGCTGGATGGCCGCACCCTTCCTCCTTGTTTTGAGCATCAAAAACCAAAACCCCTCCCATGTACACCATATTTTGTTCAACTACCCAAGCCCCCAACCCCCCCCAAAAAAAAACATACAACATATTTTGTTTAACTTCCCAAGCCCCACGTCGCCCTCTCCCTCTCCCTCTAACCCATGCATCATTTCCTCTCTCTCTCTCAAGACCCCGTTCTCTATCACAACAACACCAAGCCGATTCCTTCCTGCCTCCCAGCCTCCTCCATGCTGACAACCCTCCGTCTCTCACCTCTCAAGTGTAACCCACCGTACCTCATTGTCCCTCGAGCGAGAATCACTTGATCCCAATCGAGACCGAGAGCCTTTTGTTGGGAACCTCGGTTAAGTCCCCAAATACTAAGGTTTTCCACACCTTGGATCTCCTTGAATTGACCAAATGCGTATGCCGTCTTGCTTGGTTCTTGCGCAATAATGCCAATGATAATGATTTTGGTAAGGTGAGGTTTAGGTCTTGTTTGTTTTCGCGACTAAAAACCAAAACTTTGAAAACTTTTCAAAGTTTTCGTACTGTTAGAAGTTTTATAAAAACAAACACACATTTTGATCTACCAGTTTTCATTTCAAAAGATCTCAAGTTTCTTCTCAGGTTTTCATCTCAAAAGATCTCAAGTTTCTTCTCAGGTTTTCATCTCAAGTTTTCATCTCAAAAGATCTCAAGTTTCTTCTCAGGTTTTCATCTCAAAAGATCTCAAGTTTCATCTCAAGTTTTCATCTCAAGTTTTCATCTCAAAAAAAAGATCTTAAGTTTTCATCTAAAAAAAATTACACCATTGGTAAATAAATAAATAAAGGAAGTAGTAAAAAAAAAAAAAGACAAAATGGTTAAAAAAAAAAAAGAAGCACAAAAAAAAAAAAATTCACCATTGGTAAATAAATAAACAAAATACGCAAAAAAAAAATAAAAAAAAATTTTGACCAAATGGTTAATAAAAAAGGAAGTAGCAAAAAAAAAATGCATCATTGGTAAATAAATAAACAAAAGAAGCAGCAAAAAAAAAAAAAAAGAAGTAGAAAAATAAAAATAAAAATTGCAGCATTGGTAAATAAATAAAATATTATAAAAAGTACTACAAGTACTTGTGGGTCCCATCATATTACTAACTATAACAAAGTCAAACTAATCTCATCTCATCTCTAAAAACAAACACATATTTCATCTTATCTCATCTCATCTCAACATATCTCAAAATTTTTTATCTCATCTCATCTCTAAAAACAAACACATATTTCATCTAATCTCATCTTATCTCATCTCATCTCAACATATCTCAAAAGACTTTATCTTATTTCATCTCATCTTATTTCATCTGTGAAAAAAAACGAGGCCTTAGTGTTTAGGGCTGGTTTGATGTATGGGAATGATGGAAAAGATGAAGGAAGTGATGGAACTCCAAAGCAAGTGATGGGGGGCACGACTAGAGGGGATGCACTAGGGTTGGCGCCACTTTGGTGTGTGGGTAGGGTTTGGGTGTGTAAAGAGACTAGGTTTTGGATGGAAGAAGGTTTGCTAAATTGTAGAAGATAATCTTGGAGATGAGGGGTTTGGTTATGGCAAGATGGAGTGGATGGGTAAGGTGATTAAGTAATTTTAGGATGACTCCAAGACTCAAGGGATCACACTTGGTGAGTAAGACCAACCACTAAATATGTACGACAATGGATAAGGAAAGGAAATTACGGTTCCTAAAGTTTAGAAATTCCCTATATGGATAGTGATGGACGGCTAAGGCTTATGGAAAATGGAAGAATGATGTTTTGGGAAGTGTGGCCAAAAATGGAAGGAATGGGGCAATATCGTGGCTTTGTATGGTGTTTGGGAGATGGGATTTATGCAAGAAAATATAAGAACAAGATGAAAAATATATGAACACCAAGGAAAATTGATAAACACGCATGAACACTCAAGAACACCTTGATGAACAACTTAACACCAATTCAAGCAATGCATAAAGATGAAAGAAAACTTCATAAATTGATAGAATGAATCACACATATTCAATGAATTGCAAGGTGATGATCCTCCTCTTTAGGATTCACGAATTTAGCCCAAAAAACTCAAGTACAAAGGCACCGAAATATGATCCCCTAAACAAATAATCTTCCTCTAGGGTAATTGCCAAAAGATATAAATGAAATGAATAAGGGTCCTATTTATTACAATTTGAAAACTCCCAAAAGGTCTCTAGCAAAATAAATTAAATAAATAAATAAACTAAAAGCAATAATATAGTGATGGATAGGCCATGGTGGCCCGTGGCATGCTAAGGCCCATGGATGGGCAATGGTGACTCATGGTGTGCACGACATGGTGCCATGCATGGATTGATGGTTGGCATGGCTTGGTGTCATGCATGGCTTGCTGTTAGGCATGGCATGGTGCCACACATAGGTTTGCTAGATGGCACGGTTGCATGGCATGGCATAGTGCCATGCATTGGTCTGGTGGTGGCGTACTGATGGTAGCATGGCATGGTGCCAAGCCTAGACCTGATGGTGGGCATAGGGTGGTGCCGTGCTGCTTCTGTAAGGCCTAGTCAAGTGGCTTGGGTGGTGGTCCTACATGGCTCAGCCTAGTGGCCTAGTCTATGGGTATGCATGGCCCAAGCTAATGATCTGGGTGCTGGGGCTGCAAGGCACGAGCTTGAGCCTTGCATTGGATGGTGTGACGCCCCCAAATTCCGTTTGGGATCGGACGGACATTTGAAGCGTCGAGATATGCAACACAAGGTTACCTGCCCCTGTTCATGACATATAAGATGCAATGTTCCTAACATGCATATAACATTATGTAATATTCGCAGTGGATAATTTTTTTCTTTAGCAATACTATGCACCAAATTGAAAATATCCCAAATGCTTAAAACATACTTCATACATGAAGACCCATTGAATAGATCACAACACTAGTCCAAAATGGTTATAATCCAAAAAGTACTAAAAATGCAACTCCATTGTACAAATAGTAATTTACGTTAACTACTATATTAACATTGACGTCGCACTGTCGCTTAGTCAATTGTGTCTAGTTGATCAGCTCCTGATTCTCCTTCAGGTTCTGTAACAAGATCTACCATTCGAGGGGAATGGTAGTTGGGACTACCAAAGTGAGATTTGATTACAAATCTCAGTAAGTTAACAAAAAATTTCCACACAAGCTAATGATGCATGAATGACAGTAAAAGTATAAATGCATAATCAAATTCATAAGTAATTAAAGCATAACTTGGCGTACAACATAACATAATTGACATAACTTAAATTGAAACGTGAACTGAACTTGACTTGACATGAACTTGATCTAAAACTTGACTTAACATGAAAAATACATACTCCACAGTTGGTGTGGCCCCATGTATTCTACGTGTAAATACATACTCCACAGTTGTTGTGGCCCCATGTATTTTACGGAAACTTATTCTTTAACTGCTTAAATACATACTCCACAGTTGTTGTGGCCCCATGTATTCTACGTGTCACAATTGCTGTGTCTTACGTAGTTTATGCATCACAATTGCTGTGACCCCATACATAAGTAATCAAGATGAAATGTGACTGGAATACGAAAGGACTGAAGCCCTGACGTAACATAACGTGACTTGAACATAACTTGAAATACATGACCAACTTGAGATAGAAATATTTCGTAACATGGCATAACATATAATAGACAACAGATTTAACATGACATACTTGCAACAGTGAATATTACATGACTTGACATACATGTAATAGATGGCATACTTAGCATGATGTACTTGTAATGTACAGGATTACATGACAGAATATATTATGTAACAGATAAAAATTGATGACAGAATAAATTCTATATAATAGACAATTACGTGATAACTTGGCATGGCATGACATATATGATA
Source organism: Carya illinoinensis (assembly GCF_018687715.1). Lineage (NCBI taxonomy): Eukaryota > Viridiplantae > Streptophyta > Magnoliopsida > Fagales > Juglandaceae > Carya > Carya illinoinensis. The sequence continues at coordinate 28,280,311 of NC_056759.1, forward strand.
ACACACATATATATACTGTAGTTCCTTTACTTAGCACACATACACAGTAGACTGCTAGTAAGTTAAAAGTTAACTTACCTCGATCTCCGCGTTTCTTATAAAACTTCAAGTGCGATCACGAGGAACTGTAATTAGTGATTCTAAAAGTTAGAACTAAATCACTAATAATTTGAAATATGAAAAATACTAACTTAAAGAGTAAAATTTCATTTTACTCTCTACATGTGGGAAAATGACCGTTTTACCCATAACTTAAGGATTTTGCATACTAACTCCAAAAGTTTCCAAAATTTACATTCCTCATGTAAATTTTGTCCTAAACTTAAATATCAACTCAGAAAAATTTAAAACAAAACACAACTATGGAAAACACACTATGGCCGAAACATCCATAGGCCATTTCTCTTGATTTTTGTTGCAATTCCTTTCAACTTCAAAACTCATGCTTAAACCAAAATTTTGCAACAAACATCTTCCAATCCTAAGTTGAAAACCATACTTAAAACATCCATTTATAAAAAGCTAATAATCAACACCAAACCTTTTTTGTAAAAATATCCAAGCACTTGAATCACAAGTTTTGACCTTAAATCAAAACATCTCCAAGAATTTCAAAAATCAAATCTTACTTCTAACATATTCATAATATCATCCTAACATCAACCATGCTTTAAATCATCAAACTAAAGTCACCAAAATCACAAAATAACATTTGGAGTTTTTGGTTTTACACTTAGTCAAAAAAAAAGAAACTTTTTCCTCAACTAGTTTTGATAAATCTCTTGATCTATGACTTATAAATATATGATCTTCAAACCAAACCATCACATGGTTTAAAAAGATGTCCTAAAACATATATAAACTTCTAATTCAAGATCACATGGTTAGAAATTAACCAAAACATAAATTTAGCCAAGAATATCCACACTTTGGCTTATTTGAATATCTCTTTGCATAAAATTTCATATCTTTGAAACTAATATCAAATATCTTCAAAATAATAATATAACATGTATATAAGATACTTAGGATCCTCCAATAAAATTATTAAAGTCATTAGAATAGGTTTAGACCACCAAAGAGTTAAACTTTCTCAAAATAAAAACTGTTTTTCTTCTTCCAGTTTCTAAGTTTCTAAATCTAAGAAAATCTTTCATCAAAACCTTTAATCATGCAAAAATCCTCAACCAATAGTCACATATACATGTTAAAAATACTCCATAAAAATTTCGGACCAATATCTATCCATTAGCTTGGTCAAAAACTCCAAACTATAACATATTCTCCAGTTTATCTCCCAAAATGACCTTTCTATTGTTTACACAATATTTGACTGACCAAATGATCTTCAAATGGGGTAAATAAGATATCCATGTAAACTAGACTCAAAAAGGAACAACTTATATGAAGGAGACTTTATGATAAAACACTTACAAAAGCTTCGAAATGGGTGTGCAAAAGACCTCCTAAAAGCTGTCCGAGAGAGAGTGTTTGATATTCTTTCAATGGAAAGTGTAAATGAAGATAATTTGGTGGGGAGAGGTGGCTGGAGATACTTATGGATGAGATATGGAAGAGATGAGGCTGGAGTTGAGAGTTGAGTATAGTTTTCTCCTACCCAAAATATCTATAAAAGATTATCTCATAATATTCTATCCAATAGTATCTACAAAAAATCAACTTAAGATATTTTTATCTAATAATATCTATAAAAATCAACTCAAAATATTTTTACCCAATAATATTCATGAAAATTACCTCAAGATATTTCTTTTTATCTAATAATATCTACAGTTTTGAACAGACGTTTTGTCTGAAAATATGAAAAAATGTTATTGCGCCATAAGACTTTAAATAACCCTCCGAGTCTAATGGCACAAACCATAATACATTTTGACACTTCTAACTATCTCCAATAATCAAAAACACACTTCTGATACCATAGTAAATAATAACACTAACTATGTAGTTAGACAAAAACCTATACGATTAATGAATTCGTGAAAACTTATGGGGTTTCCACGAGGTTCCTAAAGTTAATAGAAATTTCACAATTGAATTTCTAGCGGGCTGTTACAGATGGCATGCCTCTTGGGCATGCCACTAGTCTTACCTGTAAGGCATGGGCTGGAGCCGTGGGTTGGATGCCATGCCTATAAGGGCACGTCACTAACCTCACTAAGTAGTTTTGGGGCGTGCATGCATGCGGGCAAGTGCACACTCAAGGGAATGTCCAGGCCTGCATGCATGGTCTGCGCACGGCCAATAGCCTCCATGGGTGCTTGCTGCATGTCAGAGCATGAGCCAAGGCATGCAAGCAAGCTAGCCATGTGACTGTCCTGGCCTTCCAAGAGCTATGTCGAGGTGTGGTCCTGGGCAATCCTCCTAGGGGTTGTGACACCTTCACCCTGTTTTATAGTCACAAAGCATGCAAAGCCACGTGATAGCTGCCGTGCACCACATTGCCATACATCCTTTTTCCTTCGCAAACGAACACCACCACGCAGCAAGTTAATCAATGTAAGCCCAGCCTGGAAAATAGCCCTTATATCCAACTGTGAAGCCAAACGAACCGTTGCACCGTTGTTGCCTAGTGCCCGATCTTTAGCCACCATGAACCACCATCAAGCCCACTAAACCACTCAACCCAACCACCAGGAACTACGAGAAGCTACCTTAGCTCCGCCCAACACTCCTCCTCTTTCTAACCACCCAAAAACAGAGCACCCTATTCTCTCCTTCTTCCATGGTTTCATGCCTTATCAATGCCCCACTCAGCCACCGTGATCCTCCCTCCCACACTCAACCTCTCTGAGTATTACCCCACGATATATGCCACTTCCAGCAACCACAGTAGACGCCAGCGAACAGGTCCCCACCCCTCTCAGTTCCTCTCTTATTGCTTTGTTGCTGTGCTCCACTGTCGACCTCAACCCAGCCACCATTCAGCCGTTCACTGTCTCTCTCTCTATGAGGTTTTGTCACAGCTATTCTTCCCTAGTAAATGTTTCTCTCTGTTCATTTACTCTAGTAGATGTTCTATTCTCAAAATTTGCATGGAGCCTATAGGTTTTTACATCCTCTTGGTCATGTATGTCTAGAGTTTTACTTATTTTCAAAAGTGGCACTAAGCCTTTTCTACGTGTAGCCTTCCTCTAAAACCATGCAGTTATTTTATGTATTTACTGTTATGTCCTTAGGTATAGTCCGTTACCTTTCCACTGAGCTTGAATGTTTAATTAAGTTATGTTTTGAGTTAGATTTGGTTCGGTGGATAATAAGGATGTAATAATTTTGGTGCCAAGTTCACATGTTTTCATGGACAATATTATAAGACTAATTTTCAAAGTAACAAGATTTAACTGTGCAATTGTTTTGAGGAATTAAGTGGAAATCAAAGTATTTGCGAGGTAATGATATTTTAGGATTTGGGGATTTTAGACTTTAGGAAAATATAAATTTTTGTTTTATATATGATCTCGGGATTTAAATATGAAGTACGAGTTTAGTAGAAAATTTATATAAGTTACGTGATTATTTTGTAGGTGACGGTTGATGTATCCCCTGGACTATTGCCAGGAAATCTAGATAAGTTAAACAGTTCAAGTAAGTGGAGTTCCTATGCTAGACTTTGCATAAAATGTATGGAGTGAGGTTGACTTTATGAAAAATTATGCATGTTTTGTTATAAAATGAGAACTTAGGAAACAACCTCGATCATTTATCTACATTACTCATAAAATTCGTATAAGAAGAAAAAAAAAAATTTGTCATGACTAGTGTAGACATGAGCAAGTTTTTTGGTAATCGGTTTCTGAATTGTGAAAAAATAGCGATTCTAAAAATATGAAAATTTGTGCATAGCTTTATGAAAATTCTCGAATTCTATTTTTGAGTATGTATGAATGATCTAAGTATGTTTTGTACTCTGTTTTATTTTGATATGGCATCTAAAAACCTTTGGCATGACATTCTGATTTGTATCTAACTCTAATTCTACTCTGCTCTATTTGGATTGGTACTAACTTCTTTATCTCTAAGTGCACCCACTTTGGAAACAAAGTGGTTTTGTGTAATATTTCTTGTGTGCACACTCGGGGCTCCAAGAATAATAAGACGAAGATTCGCTTCTGTCTCTGCCTAGTTTGGCCACTAGGGATAGCACAATCCTACTATAGGGGTTAAATATGGCCTCTATTCTAATGTGATGAATTGATGTGATAGGATGATGATGCTCAGTTATGTTATCCAGAGAACTTTGGAATATAAATGTTTTGAACCATCGCTCTGATAATTTTAATAACATGTTTTGTTCGGCATACTAAAATTGAAAATGTTTTGTTCTGCATTCTGTACTCTATATTCTGTAAATGCTCATATTTGCATACTAGTATATGTTCTCTGCATACTAAGTCGTTGATAACTCACCCCTTATATCCATAATATTTTCAAATGTTTTAGATGTTTCTGCTGAGAATCAAGAAAATGAAGCATAGGTAAGGCTACATGAGCATAGTAGTTTCATTTTGCTTTGTTAACGTATTTTGAAAGGTTGATGATAATTTTGAGATTTTGTGGTGTTTAGATTAATTATATTGGAGTAGTTTGTTTAAAACAATGAGATCTATGTATAATTGAGGAATTGGTCGGAGTTTACATCTATATTGTGAGATATGATTTTAAGTGAAAGGTAGTAATTCGCTAACCCCCTTCGGGATTGAATTGGTAAGCTCAACAGATTCACCCAAACTGAGGCCAATGGTGGTCCTCAACGAATTAGTGCTTGCTGATGTGATACACAGAGTGGATCGTTTTGAGTAATCTTCCACAATAAGATATTTAGAAAGTGTTTATTGATACATGGCATTTTTTTTCCTAATCAAGCACGCATAACATTAATAGGAAATAAGACGAGTAAATAGTGTTTCAAGATTGACCTTTCCACTGTCAATATACAAAATACATTCAAGTAGAGTGTATGCAACCAAAGGAGAGATTAGTCACTGCCCATTGAACCATTGAGTTCACACATCAATTTTAAGATTGATGAATTTTCCAAACACTCCAATCACCACAGAGTTGTAGATTTTGACGGATGTCATCTACAATTGAAATGATTTGTCATACTAATGTTTACCTATTGTGCATCGCCCTTCTAAATAAAGGATTTTATTTGTAGGGAGATTGCTAGCTTTGTTGCCAGCAGAGTTGCAGAAGCTTCAGCAATGGCAAGAAATGAGGAGAGGTTTTTTGAGGTCCATAGAGATCAAACATTCCGAGTTACAACTACTTCTGATGAAGTAGAGAATGAGTCTCTAACTGCTACATCAAAAGAAATATTCCAATAGTTGGGTGAAGATGGTGACCAGTTACGTGGTGACCAGAAAAGTGGAAGAGAGACTTGCAGCTTTTTCCCATGCATGCATATAGGCTTGATAGGATTTTTCCAGTTGGGTACTTAGCCTTCCTCAAAGTCGGTTCAATATTATGGTCATGAATTATTACTGAAAATTGTGTACCTCAAGGCCAGTTAATCCTAGAACTGGCTCTAGGTTGATGATCATCAATACCTAATATGTATCCATGATAGACACAAGTTGCTGCTCTGTCCTTTGTGTAATGGTGAAGAAGAATGTGTACTCTTATCATTTTATAGGATGCTCATTCACTCGGATTGTGTAGAGCCTAAGTATTACTTCATTAATAAACAAGAGCTTCTTGATATTGGAGTCCCTGGAGGTTTGTTAGAGACATAAAAGAGTTGTGTGATGGAGAATTGAACAATGCCCAGCAAAGGACTTACAAAACATCTCAACCCTGTTTGGGTTGAAGGATTGTGACCAGTCTATGATGAAAAGCTACAATGTAAAATCAAGGGAGATAATTGGCCAATTCGGGAGTTAGGCCTGTCCACTTAAGAGATTATTAGTTAAATGTTGGATGAATGAGTAAACTTAATTACTTATTATAATCTTTCTCTCAATCTTTAAAATGATGCACGGATGTGAGCTTAGCTATTTTTAAGATACTCAACTCGTCGTTTGGATTGAAAAATACTCTCAATCCATCTCATCACATCTCATTATTATAACTTTTCGAAATTTTCACACAAAATATAAAAAACAATTCAACTTTTTTAAATTTTAATTCAAATCTCAAAATAATAATAATATTAAAAAAATAATATTTAAAGAATATTTTATTTAACTCTTAATTTTTATCTAAAAATATCTCATCTCATTTCACTATTCAAATAACCTGTTAATAGACCAACAGCGAGAATAATTTGTATACTTTAAAGTGCAAAGTCATATATCTTTATTTGGGTTAAATAGACCTTTCACTCTTAAACTAAAAAGTATTTTATATTTTGCACCCTACATTACAAAATTAGTGGATGCTTGGATGTTGAGAAGTAACAGAGTTTTAGAATTTTTTTTTTTTTTTTTTAATAAAAAGTTTGAGATGAAGTTTTGTAGGTTTCTGTGACAGTTGCAAGTCCCACTCGAGATGACCATCTTCATAACCATTTCTTTTGTTGTTTCTCATGGCACATTATCAGCTTTAAGGCTTGATTTGGTTTTACAAATATTAAATCATCTCATCTTATCTCAACATCCAAATACTATTCAAACACAAACATTTTTTTAATTTCAATTTTTCAATTTTTTTCATCTAATCATTACAACTTTTCTAAACTTTTAAACAAAACGTGAAAAATAATTAAACTAATAAAAATATTAACTCAAACTATTTTACTAATATTCACAAATTATCTCATTATTATTTACAGATTTTTCATCTCATTTTATCTGTATAACTAAGCTAGGCCTACCTTTTGGTGAGGACAACAAGCAGATTTTTGCTATGTACATACGAATTCGCATAACGATCTATGTACCAATATTGCTACCTTCATATTCAAAATTTAAATTGGCATCATTTTCTTCAAGGTCTGACTTTCTAACCAATTATTTTGGACGGATGCACATATTAGTGCGTATAATCACTTACAATTAGATTTTTCCCCACAACCTTAGGGATAATGGGAATTGTTACGGCGCTATCAAATTCAGTCTGCTTTTGTAGCATCTCCATCATGAACATGATGCGTCATGACATAATTTTGTCACGATATTCTCCCACGCCTCTACCCAAAACGTACCCATTACCTTTGTTCTTTCTCTCGGCACATTAGCAAAGCTACCTCACACTTCAAAGAGAAATGAAGTTACTTCACAATAGCGAAGTTCATGCCATTATTTTTTTTCTCCCCACTGCACGATTTAGACTTGGCTAGTCTAAGCAAATGCGTCACAGGAGATATGACACCAATTGCATGATCGTCGGCATGATGATTAATTCATTTTTTGGGTTAGCTGCAATGGTTTCTTTTATTTTATTGCAATGCCATTACACTTGCAGATTTCAATACTTGAAGACCAGAAAAGACAAGAAGCAACACCACTAGACTGCAAATTACTGCTGGGTCTAATGGGTGTAATCGGAAGAGACAACACAGATACAGCCACAAGTTTCTGGATTCCCTTGACCTTTCGTCCTTTTTCGTTTTTAAACTTCCATTGAAACAGCTCATCAACTTCCCATCTTTCCCATATTTTATTTTCAGTCTTTCAGCTAAAGCTAGAGACTTCCCTATTTCACTTAACAACTTTAATGAAATGGTACCAAAGCTGGTCTTGCTATTTTTGCTGTTGGAGAGTACAGTCTCTCTATCTCATCCAAACGACTCTAATGGGGTTGTGGTGACCGAAAAGGCTTACCTGAATTGGGTGAAACAGATGGGTTCCTTCAAGCACTCTCTCTTCCAGAAAGCAGTGAACAAGTTCAAGCCTTGCTTAACCATAAAAGTAAATAAAGTCTCGAGGTTAGGTGATTTTGTTTCAGTGCAGAAGGCTATCAATTCACTGCCAGTCTTCACTCACTGCCGAGTGGTTATCTCCGTTAGTGCAGGGATTTACAGGTAACATTATAAATCCTATTTAGTTTCATTTCGTTTGTGTTTATACTTTATATAGCAACTCAAATAATTGGATTTAAAAAAAAAAAAAAAAAAAAAACGTAGGGAGAAGGTTGAGATTCCTTCGAGTATGGCATACATTACCCTGGAAGGTGCTGGTGCAGACAATACCATTATTGAGTGGGACGACACAGCCGACAGAATGGGACAAAGTGGGCGTCCATTGGGTACCTTTGCATCTGCAACATTTGCAGTTGATGCTCTTTACTTCATTGCAAAGAACATCACCTTCAAGGTCAAACAACTTTGGTGATTTTGGCTTCAGTATTTTACATTTGTTTATCGGTCTGCTATAATTTTAGAGAAGGAGGCTTACTGCTCGGATAAGATGTACTTCAGTAAACCTATGAACCACCAAACCATGTGTGAGTGAATGGCGTGGGACCATTGAACTGCCCCTAGTAGTATATATATAGCTCTTTAAATTGAATTATGTTATAAATTAGACAACGTCCGAATCAACAATGTAAAATGTGTCATTTATACCGGTATTCAAGTTGAATGATTCTTTTCTTTATATGTAAAAAAAGGGTAAGAGGGGACAACTACAGGTGACTTGCCTACTTAGGCATGACCATAGTAGCATCTTATTCATTAGAATCCAAACAAAAGTGCCTAGATAGCAAAAAGCCACAAGCGCTCCCTCGAGTCGAGTTTGAGCCATAGCCTTTGACCTTAGCACCACTAGAAACTTTATGAATCCTTATGTGGCTGCAGCTAATACCAAGTCTTTATGAATCCTTAGTCTAGACGAATTTATATTTGGATTCAAACTCAAGACCCAATTCACAGATGTTAAGCCACATGGAAGTAAGTCAACGACCATTAACTGCAAGTAGATGACTCTTGGGAGAAAGAATGAGGCTTATGACAAGGGTAAGGGGGGTGTTCATTTTTTTTTTCAACAATGCCTGAACAGAATAAAGCACCATCTCCACCATCAGGAGCACTGGGAAAGCAAGCAGTGGCACTGCGGGTTTCAGCTGACACAGCAGCCTTCTTCGGATGCAAAATTATCGGAGCACAAGACACTCTTTACGATCACAAAGGCAGGCACTACTTCAAGGACTGCTTCATTGAAGGCTCGGTCGACTTCATTTCGGAAACGGTCTCTCCCTTTACAAGGATTGCCATTTGCATGCCATCACCAGTAGCTATGGAGCCCTGACTGCCCAAAAGAGAGAGAGCTTGCTTGAGGAAACTGGCTTCTCTTTTGTCAACTGTAAGGTCACTGGATCAGGGGCCCTATACTTGGGCAGGGCATGGGGCACTTTTTCTAGGGTAGTCTTTGCGTACACGTACATGGACAAGATCATCACTCCCAGAGGATGGTATGATTGGGGAGACAAAAATAGGGAAATGTATGTTTATTTTTCTCTCCTCCTTTCTTCCAAGACGTGCCATGATTTATATGCCTGCATTGTGTTTTTAACCAATTTGAAACAACATCGACGCAGGACTGTCTTTTATGGACAATACAAATGTTGGGGAGCAGGGGCTGATTTCGGAGGACGAGTTTCATGGTCCAGGGAGCTTACTGCCGAGGAGGTTGAACCATTTATTTCACCGAGTTTTATTGATGCCAATGAATGGCTCCCAAACCTGTGATAATTTCAATTTCTAAACTGCAGTTGTTAGGCCATTAGTGGAACGTTGAGAAAGCTAAAATGTTATTATAGAATTTATTGTGGCTTGCCGCTTGAATAAACCCGTTTCAAACAGCTAATTTAAGTTGAAAGCATGCAAAAAAACTAGCATCTGCGGCATTCCCATAATGTATTTCCAAAATGTTCAACGACCATGGGCTGAATCCCAATCTTGCTAGTTGAACATAGGAACAATCAAAAGTAGGAGTTCAGAAAATTGATTTTCAAGCATGGAATGACTGTCCAAACCGAGGGATATGAAATGTACATTTTACAAAGCAAAAGCTAGCAACTTGAATAACGTGATCTGATTTGGGATGAACAAAATGCATTGCATCTTTCTGAACTATTATAAAACGTTATCATAATTACACATCATGATAATTATAAAAAAAAGTTACTTTTATCTGGACAAATTAATACATAACTGTACAATTATCATTGTCTCGTTCCATGAAATTTACAAAGAGAGTTCGCTACTTAAGGACTAAGTGACTCTACAAATCCCACCTACTACTTGTGACCGACCGACCGACGCAAAAATACATCATAATCCGATCCGGCTGATTAATCCGACCCAACCCGTCCGTTAAATTCGGATTTAAGTAAACAACGGGTTCAACCCGCTATTTTTCAGGCAAAAGTGCAACCCATCCGCTTTTCAACTTCATTTCAAACCCTAACCCCATTCTTCTGTGCAACGCTTCAACTCTTCTCCAGCCCACCAAGCAGTCCAGCTCCATCCATGGTAAGAAGGGAAAATAAAGTAGATTTTTCACCTAAAGAAACAAAAACCCACTCCAGGAATTTTTCAAGTTTATCAAAACCCACTCTTGCTTTTTGTCTAAAAGCAGTTGTTTCCTTCGCCGGCTCGCAGTCAATACCTATTCCAGAAAGCTGGCTCGCAGTCACAAGCTTTCTTGGAGGAGGACGATGAAGCCTTGCTTTTTTGAAGAATCAGTTCTCTATGTAAGGTATTTTTACGACTAGGCTTTGGTCAAATATGGAAATGGGGTGAATGGGTTTGACCGTTTGATCCTCTGCAGTTTAATAAATTACTCTTTATATTGTTTTTTAAATGCAATTGAAGGTGGTAACTTGTGCTTCCTGGCATGCATATTTTTATTTGTCCAGCCCTTCTTATCCGTTTCCAAAGAACAACCATCATCTTTATCTAGTTTTTCTTTTTCTTTTTTCCCTTTAGCCAAACAACAGGATATCATTGCCAGAACATAAAACTAAGGCATCTTAATTCACCCGATTAAAAGTTAAAGAGCCTCTCGGTCGACGTGCTTGTTTTAGAAATTAATACAAAAGCTGAGTATATCAAATAGTGATGGAAACTTCAAACAAAAGCGAACTCAAAATCATCCTTGCCATTGTTATTGTCTCTGCCTTCTTGTTCTTTTTGCTTCTTCAGAGGTCCAGTGTTTGAGGTTTCTTGAAATTGGAGAGGTGGATTTTCTGGAGCGCAGACAAAGATTTTTTCTTTTTTAAATAATAAATAAATTTTAAAACCGACAGTTGAACCCAATCTGAATAGTGCGGGTCGTTGCGGACCATTTTCGTGTAGTCCCATTGACGGGCCGGATCGGATCGGCCCCAAATCTGGCTTGTCTGAGTCGGGTTGCAGGCCAGTGACCGTGTCAGCATCCAATTCAGACAACCTAAAATTAATATATAACCAACCCAACTACAGGGATCAGAAACCAACCAAGGCTCCGTCTAAATGTCATAATGCAGCGATGTCTCTACTCTACATGTTGGAATATATTAGGACAATGGCTCTATAAAAAGGTTTCCACACAGAAGATCTAGCTGTGATTAAATGTGAAACCAAACTTCCTAAACTGAGTAGCTCATAAGGACTTTTACTGCTGAAAACTGATTAATGATTATATCCAAGAAATATAGAAAGATTGTAGAAGCTTAATATACACAAACATGAGGAACATCACTGAGGAAGAACAGGAGAGAGCAACCAACCAGATATCATAATCATGACTGGGAAAGAGTTACAGTTGCAGTATAACCATTCTTCATCACCCACTAATATCAAGGAAATACTAATCAGAAATCCATATTACTACCATACAGTAGCTAAAATTAAGCAATGTAATTGTCAACAAACAAGAGGTTTTTGTTTTTAACAAACTTTCCACCTTCCAACTAACAACTGTTTTACACTATGCATCCCAAACTACCAAAACTGACAAATTGCATGCTCACAACCATTTTTTGTCAACTACGGGTCAGTTTTGATTGTTCAAGTGTATAGTGGAAAATAGCCGTTAGTTAGAGAGTAGAAAATATGTTTGTCCATTTTCTTAAGACCGGAGAGGGTGTTCCAATATTGGAAGCAAGCAAGTAGGATTGTTAACTCACCTCAAACACAACATTCTGATAAAAATATACAAATGTAGATCCAAAAGGATTGTTTGTACAACCTTAAGGTGCCATTTGGGTAGCGAGTTGAGATGAAAGTTGAATAAAATATTGTTATAATAATATTTTTTAATATTATTATTGTTTTGGAATTTGAAAAAGTTGAATTGTTCGTTATATTTTGTGTGGAAATTTAATAAAGTTGTAATGATGAGATGAGATGAGATGAAACACTTTCACTATCCAAACAGGACTATAAGTGTTAATCTTTTGTTAGGACCTTAACAGCATCAGAGTAGACAGATATCAAAGATGGATAAAATGGGAGCCTCTTTTCTTTTTCTGTTCTAATGTCCTCTGGCTAGACTAGAAAACATTAAACCTGAAAAACTTGTAATATGCCCATCGAAAAACGTGCCAGAGAAATGAATAATCTAGAAAAGGAAAAAATTCGATGCAATCTAAGAAAAAGGGAGTTGTGGTGATATGTTCCAATTAGATAACACCAGATATTTCTAATGGAGACTCTATACATCATTAAAAGGTAATAAATGTAAGACAAGGGGAAAATAGATGATGAAAACTGGAGGAAATAACACTTCAGATTGATGCTTTTGATAAAATTGATGCTTTCATAAAGAAATATAAATATATATTCAGAAAGTGGGAGAAAAAAAAATTACCTTCAATTGCTGCCACTTAGTGCTTGGTGCAATCGTCTGTCCGCTGCCATTTGCTTACATCCTCAAAAGACCCCTCAACTGCTGAAAACGAAACGAAAATGGTTTATCTGTTTCTCTAATAAAAATCTTAATAGGAAATTTCAGAAAAAGAAAATAACTTACCATCTGAACCAAAGATAATAAAATTGCACGAATTGAAATCTGCATGACCAGGATAGTTTGTATGCAAAACAAACTTCTTGATCTTATGAGTCTGCGTGTACAACACAGTGATATTAGAATTTTTAAGTGCAAAGGTTATCATGCATAGTATCATGATTATTTACAAATCACTAGAATTAAAGAAAGAAAATACCTGTCCATAAAATAAGATGTCTAAACCACGTGTAAAATAGTTGTAGAAATAATCACCATAGTGTTGTCCGCGGACAAGGGTCTGATGCATTAATCAAAGTTACATTAATCAAAATGCATCATGATGTAATCATAAATTTCTGTTTTGGATAGATAATTAACTTATGGCAGCAAGGCACGAGGCTGAACACCTATTAGGTCACACTAGTCGCACAAGATACAGCACCAAAATGCATTATCACACCCTTTAAAAATAAAATGGACACCCACCAACAAATTACAGAGAATACAGTACCAACATTTTATTTTGATAAGTCAGAATACAGTGCCAATATGAATCCCTCAAAACTCAAATGAGAATGGGCCTCATAGCATAAAGTAATTGCAATAGCTGATCCAATGAGGCAGATAGCCCATCTATAGTTCTATGCAATTACCAAAAGGCAATTACTCAAATCCAATGATTGATTTATCCATTATGCGAATTGGAAACCCACAAAAAAGACCATTTATAACAACAATTGTAGATCAAAAATAGATTGGATTTATTTCCATTAAGGTCACAAGTTGACAATTTTAACAGATTGGAGTGATCATGTATGTATTATCATGCTTGCAAGAAACATTAAAATCATCCATTTTCAAGCAATAGATTCTATTGTTTTTTATATCCTTTGTAGTCCTTAGCATGAGTTCCTTATGTGGAGTTAACCTGACGTGCAATATAAATGGTAAAAGACCATTTTTAACAACAATCATAGATCCAAAATAATAATAATGATAACAGAGATAATATCAGAATGCAAGGATTAGCTCTCAGAGAATACGCTTTAGAGACTGCCATTGTCACTATCAGATCAAATGTGGAGATAAAAAATGATAGGTATCAAGAGGAGTAAACTAAAAAGAGTGGGTATCCAGAAAAATACAAGAAGGAACCTCTTTGCCCAACGAGTCAGAAAACAAAAGCTTAATTCTGTGACATAGGCATCACCTTAAACCTCTGGATCGCACAAGGTCTTGCCACATATGGAAGAAGAATGGTGATCTTTCAAAACAATGTATTAGTGATTAAAGCTACTAAACTAATTGCTTCATTAGGTACAAAAATTAATCTTTAATAGTTCCCTCATCTCATTGATAATTAGAAGAAAAGAATCTTCCAGATCACATGCTCACAATGAAGCACAGAGAGAAAACCTAAACAAATGAATATATATAAAGTAATGTAACACCTGCGACCAAGGATCAAAACAAAGATGAAAGCCATGATCTGGAAAGCTAATAACAATATCTAGTTTCAGTGGCTCTTGCATTAAACGGGCTCAGTAAGAGGTTCTTACTATAGCGGTAAAGCCACTTTTATGGACTTTTATGGGTCAAAAATGGTGGCTAGTTGAGCTTGTATTCACATTTGCTTCCGCCATCTTCCACTTGCTTCCGCTATCTTCCACTTGCTTCCGCTATCTTCTTTATGGGTCAAAAATGGTGGCTAGTTGACAACCTACATCAAGCTTGCGTTCACATTTGCTTCCGCCATCTTCCACCTCCTTTAACTCCTATAAATACATGTTGTTGCTTTTAGAAACCTATCCCATTTTGAAAGAAAAATTTTAAAGAAAGAGAGAGAGTTTTAGAGAGAAAAATAGTGAGGTTTCTCCTATATATTGTCTTTCCTTTTATAAGAAAGAGTGAGTTTTCTCCTTTTATAAGAGAGGGTATTGTCAATTGTGCTCTCCTTATTCAAGAGAGAAATTCTTGTAATCCTTTTGCTATAAGTGAAATTCTTCTACAATTGGAGTTCCTTATTATTTCTTTTATTCTTTCTCATTTCTACTTCAATTGTAATTGTATGCCCCGTACCACAAGCGCCTAACAGTGGTATCAGAGCATCAGGTTTATAGTCGGTTTTCGTGCTACAGTTAGATCCAGTTAGTGGAAAGGAGGCATCTTCAATAATGGCGACGAAGTATGAAATAGAGAAGTTCAATGGGAGTAATTTCTCATTGTGGAAAATGAGAATAAAAGCAATTTTGAGGAAAGATAATTGCTTGACGGCAATTGGAGATAGACCCGATGAGATCACTGACGACGGCAAGTGGAACGAGATGGATGGCAATGCTATTACTAATCTGCACCTAGCACTAGCTGATGGAGTATTGTCAAGTGTGGCGGAGAAAAAGACAGCAAAAGAGATATGGGATACTTTGACAAAATTGTACGAGGCCAAATCACTACACAACAAAATTTTCTTAAGAAGAAAACTCTACACCCTTCGGATGATGGAGTCAACTATGGTGACAGACCACATCAACACCCTCAACGCTTTATTTTCACAGCTCACAGCAATGGGGCATAACATAGAGACGGGTGAACGTGCTGAAATTCTACTTCAAAGTCTACCTGATTCGTATGATCAACTCATCATCAACTTAACCAACAACATTGAAGTTCTAGTCTTCGATGTTATTGCAGTTGCGGTTCTTGAAGAAGAAAGTCGGTGCAAAAGCAAAGAAGATAGACCAGGAGGTTCACAGCAAGCCGAAGCTTTGGTAATGACGAGAGGGAGATCAACGGAACGTGGCCCCAGTGGGAATCAAAATCAGAGTAGATCAAAATCTAGAAGTAAGAAGAATGTCAAGTGTCATCACTGTGGCAAGAAAGGGCACTATAAAAGGGAGTGTTGGCATCTCAAGAAGAACGAAGAAGCCAAAGGAAAAGGCCCTGAGTTCTCAAAAGCTCAGGGTTGTGTAGCAAGCACCTCAGATGATGGTGAAATTTTATACAGTGAGGCAATAACAGTTACTGAAGGTAGAAGAAGATTTACTGATGTCTGGCTTATTGACTCAGGAGCAACATGGCATATGACTCCCCGGAGAGAATGGTTCTATCAATATGAACCTATCTCAGAAGGATCTGTGTTCATGGGAGATGATCATGCCTTAGAGATTGCTGGTATTGGTACCATCAAATTGAAGATGTGTGACAGTACAGTTCGCACCATTCAGGAGGTACGACATGTGAAAGGCCTGAAGAAAAATCTATTGTCTTTAGGACAATTAGATAATAGTGGGTGTAAAACCCATATTCAAGATGGGATCATGAAAATAGTTAAAGGCGCGCTTGTAATGATGAAAGCGGAAAAGATAGCTGCAAATTTGTACATGCTTAAAGGAGAAGCATCAACTGCGTTGGCAAATTCGGCAGAAGAATTAACAATGATGTGGCACCGTAAGTTTGGCCACATGTCAGAACGAGGTTTGAAGATTCTTGCTGAACAAAAGCTTCTTCCAGGGCTCAAAAAGGTTTCATTACCCTTTTGTGAGCATTGTGTTACTAGTAAGCAGCACAGATTGAAATTCAGTAGTTCCTCTGCTAGAAGTAAAGCTATCTTAGAACTAATCCATTCTGATGTTTGGCAAGTACCAGTTTTGTCCCTAGGAGGAGCAAAATACTTTGTGTCATTTATTGACGATTACTCCAGGAGATGTTGGGTGTATCCAATAAAAAATAAAGCAGATGTATTTCCAGTTTTCAAAATATTCAAAGCGCGGGTTGAGCTTGAATCTGAAAAGAAGATCAAGTGTTTAAGGACAGACAATGGAGGAGAATATACTGGTATTGAATTTGATAGCTTCTGTCAACAAGAAGGTATCAAAAGGCAGCTCACGGTGGCATACACTCCACAACAAAATGGAGTAGCAAAGCGGATGAATAGAACCTTGTTAGAACGAACAAGAGCGATGTTGAGAACTGCGGGAATGGCCAAGTCATTTTGGGCAGAAGCAGTCAAGACTGCTTGTTATGTGATCAATCGGTCACCATCAACCGCAATTGATTTGAAAACGCCGATGGAGATGTGGACTGATAAGCCAGCTGATTATTCTCACTTACATACATTTGGAAGTCCAGTTTATGTTATGTACAACGCCCAAGAAACATCAAAGCTAGATCCAAAATCTAGAAAATGTATTTTCTTAGGGTATGCTGATTGAGTCAAGGGGTATCGCCTGTGGGATCCCACTGCACGCAAGGTGCTAATCAGCAGGGAAGTTGTATTTGTAGAAGATAAGGTACAAGAAAAAGAAAATGATAGCGCTTCAAAAGAGAAACCAGAGACTACTACAGTTCAAGTTGAAGAAAGACAAGAATTAGAAGTTCCAGATTCTTCTGAAGCAATATCAGAGCATGAAGAACAAGAACAAGCTGAGTGTGCAATTCCACAAGTTCAACGATCAACTCGGGAGAGAAGAGAACCAGCTTGGCACTCAGACTACATCATGGAGGGAAATGTCGCATACTGTCTACTAACAGAAGATGGAGAACCGTCAAATTTCCATGAGGCTACAAATAGCCAAGAAGCTTCTCTGTGGATGGTTGCAATGCAAGAAGAAATTGAAGCTCTCCATAAAAACAAAACATGGGATCTTGTACCACTACCACAAGGAAGAAAGGCCATCGGAAACAAATGGGTTTACAAGATCAAACGAAATGGCAATGATCAAGTGGAGCGGTATCGTGCTAGATTGGTGGTGAAAGGATTCGCTCAGAAAGAAGGCATAGACTTCAACGAAATATTCTCTCCTGTTGTTCGACTCTCAACGGTTCGAGCAGTCCTTGCGATGTGTGCTACATTTGACTTGTACTTAGAACAACTGGACGTGAAAACTGCATTTCTTCATGGAGAAATTGAAGAAGAAATTTACATGCTCCAACCAGAAGGTTTTGAAGAAAAAGAAAAAGAGAACTTGGTTTGCAGGTTGAACAAATCTCTATACGGTCTCAAACAGGCGCCGAGATGTTGGTATAAGAGATTTGATTCCTTTATTATGAGCCTTGGATACAACAGACATAATTCAGATCCTTGTGTTTACTACAAGAGATTTGGTGATGGTAATTTCATTATTCTGTTGTTGTATGTTGACGACATGTTGGTAGCAGGCCCCAACAAAGATTGTATTACAGACTTAAAGGCACAGTTGACTAGGGAGTTTGAAATGAAGGATTTGGGACCAGCAAACAAGATTCTAGGGATGCAAATTTACCGAGACAGAAATAATAGGAAGATATGGCTTTCTCAGAAAAATTATTTGAAGAAAATCTTGCGATGCTACAACATGCAAGATTGTAAGCCAATTTCTACCCCTCTTCCTATTAATTTCAAGTTATCCTCAAGTATGAGTCCTATCAATGAAGCAGAGAGAATGGAAATGTCTCGAGTACCGTATGCATCAGCAGTGGGTAGCTTAATGTTCGTTATGGTTTGTACAAGACTAGACATTGCACAATCAGTGGGAGTGGTTAGTCGATACATGGCGAATCCTGGTAAAGAGCATTGGAGTGCTGTAAAGAGGATCCTGAGATATGTCAAGGGTACCTAAAATGTCGCATTATGTTATGAAGGATCAGACTTTACTATCAGAGACTATGTTGATTCAGATTATGCAGGTGATCTTGACAAGAGCAAGTCCACCTCAGGTTATGTGTTTACTCTTGCTGGAGGAGCTGTAAGCTGGGTTTCAAAATTGCAGTCTATCGTGGCTACGTCTACAATGGAGGCAGAATATGTAGCAGCTACACAAGCTAGCAAAGAGGCAATATGGTTGCAAATGCTACTGGAAGAGCTCGGACACGTACAAGAGAAGGTTGATTTATTTTGTGATAGTCAGAGCGCTTTGCATTTGGCAAAGAATCCAGCATTTCATTCAAGGACAAAGCACATACGAGTTCAGTATCACTTCGTTCGTGAGAAGGTGGAAGAAGGAAGTGTGGATATACAAAAAATCCATACAAAAGACAACCTAGCAGAGATATTAACAAAGCTAATTAATAATGACAAGTTTATCTGGTGTCGATCCTCCTTAAGCCTAGCAGATATGTAAGCGGCATAGAGATGGAAAGTGTAGAAAAGATAGAAGGATTACAAAAGTGACTTTAAGTGGGAGATATGTAGCGGTAAAGCCACTTTTATGGACTTTTATGGGTCAAAAATGGTGACTAGTTGAGCTTGCATTCACATTTGCTTCCGCCATCTTCCACTTGCTTCCGCCATCTTCCACTTGCTTTCGCTATCTTCTTTATGGGTCAAAAATGGTGGCTAGTTGACAACCTACATCAAGCTTGCATTCACATTTGCTTCTGCCATCTTCCACCTCCTTTAACTCCTATAAATATATGTTTTTGCTTTTAGAAACCTATCCCATTTTGAAAGAAAAATTTTAAAGAAAGAGAGAGAGTTTTAGAGAGAAAAATAGTGAAGTTTCTCCTATATATTGTCTCTCCTTTTATAAGAAAGAGTGAGTTTTCTCCTTTTATAAGAGAGGGTATTGTCAATTGTGCTCTCCTTATTTAAAAGAGAAATTCTTGTAATCCTTTTGCTATAAGTGAAATTCTTCTACAATTGGAGTTCCTTATTATTTATTTTATTCTTTCTCATTTCTACTTCAGTTGTAATTGTATGCCCCATACCACAAGCGCCTAACACTTACAAGAATCAAGATTAAGACCTAACTAAGACGCATATGAACTCAGTACATAAGACACCTGTATGTGACAAATTAAAGGCATAAGTAACGTAACTATATGACTCTGAGTTTCATATACAGTAAATACACTACAAGCCAAAGATGGCATCCATTGAATTCCCAACAAAAACTCAAAGCAGTTCACAAGTGTTTATGTGCATAGATGCACACATGATATAAACCATCTAAAATCAAAACCTCATCAAAGTACTTCACCTGGACGACATCGTAAATGTTTGGCTGCTGCTCTATCTGAGCAATTGCTTCGCATATTGGCGTCCATGAAAAAAATAATAATAAGTTTTTAGTGCCGAACAAGGGCAGTAGCTAACCGTCACCCAAAACTCAATCCAAGAAACAAGGCCACATAAAGCGCACGAATGCTGAGCTCACAAGATTAATAACAAATCGTTCTGGCAACCAATAAGTGAAGCATCGTAATCATAACCTAAACCTAAATTTGGCAGCTGCAAAACCGGAGATTGCATTGGAACTCATCCGTTTTGAGCTCCATTGAATGTATGAAGAAGTTCGATAAAGATGCAGGATATTTCATCTTATCGCATTTGTCGGGAGCCATAAAGGTAAATGTTTCAAAACAAACGCAATTAGGATGAAATGACATCCAATCCAAACTTCGACATGATTCTCACTTAATTAACCAATCGCCACTCAATTCAATCGTTCAGATTTCAAAAGACGAAAAGCCAGAAACCAATCGAAAATTACCGAGAGAGAAGGGCCTGATACGGAGACCAGGTCGGAGATCGAGAACGATGGCACCCATGGCCATGCCCTCGCACCGTCGTCTTGGTCTCTGCAACATAACTTTCGTGAAAGGAACTCACAGTTGTTATTAGATGAGTGCTACGCTTCAGCCTTAGTTTTTAACGGTTGACCACAAGTTTTCCTCATCTGCTGGCAGTATGTATGGCAGGAAATTCAAGAAACATGTCAATAGAAGGTGATGCCAATCTGTTTTTTCAGCGATAGAGTGTAAAGACTCTCCTCGATCATAGAAGATATTCGAGTGCATGTTAAAGATCGTCAAGATTGGATATTTACCAAAATCTATCGATCTCAGAATCGATGTGCGCACTCAGTAGCGCAGTGAGCAGCAACAAAATATGTGTTTGATAACCTACCTCTTATTTCTATCCCTTAATGTTTTTTGTATCTGGATAGTGGAAAGGATCCACTTGTCTTTGTAATGAACTCCTTGTTTTATTTATTAACTAAGCTTGATTAGAAAAAGAAAAAAAAATGAAGATTCAACCTCTCACACTGCAGTTAATGATGGGCTCGGTATGGGTTGTAAGAGCCGATTCATCAAATTTATCTTTAAAATTGGTTGAAAAGTATACATTTTTTATAAATTTCAAAACTTTCATATCATCAAAATAATAATATAATATTATTTTTTTAATAACAATATTTTTAATTTTTTTTCTTCATATTTTATAATTATACTAATTATATAGATATTAACAGTTTAATTTAGTACTTAAATAATTGATTCCCAATCAATTTAGAATAAAATAAAATAAAACCATTACCTATTAAAATTAGAATAAAATATTAGTTTGAATGTGAAATAATAGATCTTCAAATTTGAAGGAAAAGTAATAATTACGATAGTTTAAAGCTTTCCAAATATCTCTTTGATGAATCTAATATAGGTTTATTTTTAATAAATTCATTAAAATTTAAAAATATATTAACTTTTGATGAAATCAATGCTAATGCTTGAGGGAGTATGGCCTTATTAGTAGTTGCTTTAGTGATTGTGGGTCGGCATTTGGCCCATTGTCTTTATGTTATTAAAATACAGTAAGCCATCATTCCAATTTAATGTATGGTCATGGCCATTAGTTAGCTATGAGTTGTCAATATATGCAGTGGGTTTTCCCTTTTAGAAAGATACGCCGAATCTTAATCAAATAATTTACTTTTCCTTTTCTATCTCTCTTTCTCTTCTTCGAGATTGCTCCTCTCGCGAAAGAGCTAATTCTAAAAAATTATTGAAAGTTTTTGAGGTATGTTACAAAGTGCTATCAGAGATACCGATCTCTTTGCCATCAAAACCTATGGAAGAAAAAATTATTACATCATTACTCAAAATCAAAGATCTGATGGAACAAATCAGCAACATTGTAAAGTTATCTTGCAAAAAGTAAGGGAATATTGGAATAATATCCATAAAAATCTAAGCTATTTAGAGCATGAAGTTGGTGCGATGCAGAAAATTGAAGAACCAGATATAATTATAAATATAGAAAAAGGTCTAAATGCAATGGTCGACAGTGCCACTGGCAACAATGGCATCACCAAATACTTCATCGAGGAAGAGGAAGGCTGAATACCTAATAAAACCTCTCTTCCTCTCTCTCGTATGGTAGAGAAATCAGCTCTTTCACTCAAATCCCCCAACAACTATCCAAGTCTTTACCACCCTCCGAAACCCTCAGCTAAATCCATAACCCCTCTTTTGCAGAACCTCCTTCTCCACCATTATAATCTCATTCCAACACCCTATATGGGAGTTTGATCTCGGTGGTGGTCTCAATTTTCTATTCTCACTAAGAAAGCCTAGCCAAGCATTTCAACCCACATATCTCCCTCATTTTTATAGAGAAAGTGATGGCTCTAACCTTAGCTTGAGCTCTTTTCTTTACTTCACTCCATCACCCCACCATTATTGCCAAGCGCCTCCTTCCATTGTTTTTCTTCCTTTTGTTTCTAAGTAGGATATGGAGGATACATACCAACTTTCAAAGCTGCATTGAAGAAGGCAGTGCCACTTGTTTGATGTGTTCATATAATGAAGTCAATGGAATGCCTTTGTGTGCACATCATGATCTCCTACAAAGAACTTGAAAGGAATGGAGCTTCAAATGATACATCACTAGTACAACTTAATATTCTGTTGCACATTGTTCATCTACAAGAAGCACATCCACATCTTGTGGGTAAGGTGTTTTGAAGGGGGAGGATTTGTCATACTTCAATTCACCTTAACAGTTATGGATCAAAGTAATGATGGACTTGATATAGGTTGTAACGGCCTGTGGCCTTATTAGTAGTTGCTTAAGTAATTGTGGGTCGGACCATTGTCTTTATATTCTTTAGTAGTGTATGGCCCATGGCCATAAGTTAGCTACAAGTTGTCATATATGTAGTGGGTTTTCCTTTTTAGAAGGATATGCTGAATCTTAATCAAAGAATTTACTTTTCATTTCCTTTCTTTTTCTCTTATTCATCTTTTCTGGAGGTTGCTCCCCTCGAAGGAGTCTGATTCTAAAAATTATGTTAGTAAAATACACAATAATATAATCAAAATCATAATAAAATTAACATTTGAACGAATTCAGTTTGGATTGAGGTACGGAAATCTTACTCTCTAATTATTGTTTTATTATTTAAAAATAGTGAGAGAATGTGGTATTGTTTTAATAACATTTCTTCTTACCGTTGCTTTTACATTTTGTTTTTTTCTATTAAATTCATATCGGCTAGGCGGCTCTTTATTAATATTCTATTTAGTTTAATCGGTAATTGGTTGCAGTGAATAATTTTAATGGCCAACGTCCTTTTTTTTTTTTTTTTTTTTTTTTTTTTTTTTATCAATTTATTGACTGGATGCAGTATGGACGAACAGCGACCCTTTTTACAAGCATGGTTGAACTTTCTATATATTGGGGCCGTCCGTCTAGTGTATTTTTAAGTTTTGGAGTATGGTTGTCTTTCTATATAATATAGAGAAAATTTTATAAAGAAACTAAAAAGAAGGTTGTAAGCAAATGTTTTTTACAGTATTTTCATATAAAAGAAAAGTGTTTTTTTGGTAGATCTAGAGTATTTTCATATAAAAGAAAAGTATTTTTTTGGTGGAGCTTTTACCTCAACCACTTATGTAGAGTTGGTTCGGGCTATACGACGATCAATTGGACTGTTGTATTCTGGAAGAGTCAAGTCAAGAGAAATTCTACTACACTGATTAATTTGAAATTTTGTATACTGCAGAAGGCTTGAATCTCCTTAAAGAGAGCGAGATTTCCGTGCCTCAGTCTAAACTGGTTTCATTTGAATGTTAATTTTATTATAATTTTGATTATATTATTGTGTATTTTATTAACAATTTTAAGAAGATTCAGATGAACTATAATCGAAAAATGTACAAAAAGCGTGGAGATCTCAACAAGCCTTTCAGGTTTAAGGAAGCATATTTCAAGAGATGGAAGTGCAATTTACTCTTCTACCTAAGCCTTTTGAAAATTTTGTACGTTCTTACGACAAAAGTAATTTATTTTATGAAAATTATATCTTGCCCATATGTTAGAATTCAATAAATAATTGTTTGAAGCTGCAAAGAAAATTTTTTAAAAATTTTAAGTAGACTTCTTACAAAAGGCTTTTCCAAGCCAAATGAGTAAGAACCAAGGACCCTCTTCACAAATTCAATATTGTTTTGTTTGTGACATAAGTGGACAATTTGCTCAAACTTGCAAGTTTTTGAAGCAAAAAAATAATCCTCAAGTTAACGTAACTGAGGAACCATTTGTAGCAATGGTTGCATATTTCATGTGACGCCCCCAAATCCCCACGCCTGAACAAAGGGAAATCGAGACGTCCAGATGGTGACAGCCCGGGTCACCATCCTATCGACGGGTGCCAAGTGTGTGCAAGAACAACATATGTGCACAAGGAAACACGCAGCGGATAAGCAAGTCAATAATTAAGTACCAGAATTTTTCTCAACGTAATACAAGCTGTTTAAAACGTACATAGATAAAATATTACAAAAACACAAATACAGTTTTAAACAAATATAAAACATAGCATCAGCAACCCGGCGGAGCCGCATCCTCGGGCTCAGCCTCTTCCTCCTCCTCCTCGAACTCTGCACCAAAAGCTACGGAACCAAAAATGGTACCGTAGGTAAGTAAAACCCAAACACCACCAGATAAAAACACATAGAACTCAAACAACATGGATGCAAGAAAAACCAATGCACATGCCCCGCAAAACCACATTTTTGCACGCACGCCAAAAACCTCATTGGCCTAATAAAAACATATTCTTAAAAACCACGCCTCGCCATCATCCCAGATAATGGCCCAAACCACCATTTTCCTAGAAAATGGATCAAAAGCCTCAGAACCAAAACTCGCAATTTTCCCAGAAAATGGCCCGCATCCGAAAACCATAAAAACAAACCGGTTATGCATGCACCATGATCTTCTCTAGGGATCATTCGCACACCCTGGCTATGTGCCACACCGCAGGTAAGGACCGCGCATGTAACACCTAAACGAGCGATGCCCAGACTCACGCCCCGCGCGTACCTTGCCAGGCCATCCTCTAGCCCTCGCCAGCGAAGGGCCATGGAGTCGGTGAGTAGAGCGATGCCCGAACTCGCGCCCTGCGCGTACCTGGCCGGGCCATCCTCTAGCCCCGCTCCCGTCGTGGCCCAGCGATAACTCAGGGGACGTCACTCAGTATTATCCACTGCCGAGTGACCAGAGGAGCTCCACCGAGATAATAACCCATCCCGGCTTGGGCTCGTGAGACACACGCACCCGAAAATCCAATCACGCCAGCAAAACAGGGTTTCTCAAATAAAATAAAATACACGTGCATGCACCATGCAAATGCAAGTATCAATGCACAAAACAAACAACCAACCATAAAACAATAAATCAAGCAACTCCGTCCTCCATCCATCCGACCCCCGAACTCCTCGGACTCAGTCCGGAATCAACCAACCAGTAGATTAATTAATTGAAAGAGCAATATATATTTAAATCTGAAAATAGGGTTTGGAAAATACTTACAGCGCTATATGGCAATTTTAGAAAACACGCGGCGTTGCAAACGGCGCCAGAAAAGCAACGTCACAGTGAAAATTCACTGTGGCCATGGGTTGTGAAAAACCCACTTTTGAACGGGGACAAACTAGGGCTTGTGATTGATAGAGAATGGTCTAGGGATGGTTGTGAAGCTATTGGAAGTGGTGGTTGGCCGTGGGTGGCGGCGGAATCGCCGGAAAGAGGCCGGATTTCCCAAAAAGGAAAGCTAGCTCGTGGGAGCTGTTCCGGTGGTCGTTGGAGGCCGGAAATAGGTGGGTTAGGACGGCAAGGGACCGGTGATGAAGTGGTGAAGAAATGGTGGCCGGAGGTGGAGCGACGGCGGCGGATCGGGGCAAAAGCCGTGCGGCTTTGTTGGGCGTTTTCCGGCCAAACGGCCGGCCGGATGGGGTTGAGGTTCGGTGGGGTGGTGCACCGGAGGGAGACGAACCGAACGGTGGGGGTGGTGTCGCCCACGGTGGCCGGACGGCGATGGGTCGACGGTGAGAAGCTTCCGGCGTGAGGGAGAGAGAAGAGAGAGAAACCGGGGGGGGTGCTCGAGTGGGAAGAAGGGAAAGAAGAAAAAGAAAAGAAAGAAAAAAGAAAAGAAAGGAAAAAAAGAAAGAAGGAAAAAGAAAAAAAAGAAAAAGGAAAAAGAAGAGAAAAAGGAAAAGAGATGTAGGGAAAAGATGAGGTCTGATCCTCATTCCGGGAAACGAAACTAAACCGCCAAAAAGAGATTAAAACTCACAAAACAACTAAAAGAAATAAAACACAACATCAATTAAATTAAAAACAATTTTAAAACGCAAATAAATTAAAATAATTAACTAAAATATTAATAAAAATAAAAACAATTATTTCAGCGAAAATACACTCAAAAGCGGGTCATCACATCCTCCCCTCCTTAAAAACAATTTCGTCCTCGAAATTGCAGATCAACTACCAACTCAAAACAAGCCACAAGTAAGCACATAAACCAACTGTGATCAAGATTAAAATACATACCTTCTCTATTCGAACAAGTACGGGTACTGCTCCCTCATGTCCGCTGCTCGCTCCCAAGAGAAGTCTTGAGCTAACGGATCTCCCCAAGCCACTTTAACCAAAGGTATCGTCTTGGACCTCAACTGTTGCTCATTCCAATCCAAAATCTGCGACGGAACAACTTCATAAGTGAGATCCGGTTGCAACTGAATACCCGCTGGGTCGACGAAGCGTGGTTCTTGCTGTCCAAAGCTCTTCTTCAGGGATGATACGTGGAAGACATCATGAACATTCCCAAAATAATCTGGCAAAGCAACTCTATAGGCGACGGACCCTATTCTCTCTAGAATCTGAAAAGGGCCGACGTACCTCGGATCTAGCTTCCTCTTCTTACCAAAACGCTTAACACCTCTCATGGGAGAGACTTTAAGGTAAACCCAATCACCAACTTCAAACGACAACTCCCTCCTCCTGGTATCAGCGTAACTCTTCTGGCGACTCTGAGCTGCCGCCATTTTATCTCTGATGATCCGGACTTGGCTTTGCATCTTTTGAATTATTTCGGGTCCAATTACCCTACTCTCCCCAACTTCATCCCAACACAAGGGCGTCCTGCACTTTCTCTCATAAAGAGCTTCATAGGGAGCCATCTGAATGGTCGCATGGAAGCTGTTATTGTATGCAAACTCGATGAGCGGCAAATGGTTTTCCCAACTTCCTTGGAATTCCATGACACATGCTCGCAACATGTCTTCTAGGGTCTGAATAGTGCGCTCTGACTGGCCGTCTGTCTGCGGGTGATAAGCATTACTGAACTTCAACTTAGTACCCAAAGCTGCCTGCAAACTCTTCCAGAACTGCGATGTGAACCTCGGGTCTCGATCCGGCACTATACTCTTTGGTATGCCGTGTAGCCGTACTATCTCTTTGACATACAAACGGGTTAACTTACCTAAAGAGTCGGTGTTATTAACAGGCAAAAAATGAGCACTCTTCGTTAACCGGTCCACAATCACCCAAACAGATTCTTCCCACTAGTCGTTCTCGGCAAACCCACTACGAAGTCCATCGTGATGTCATCCCACTTCCACTCAGGAATAGGGAGGGGTTGGAGCATACCTGCAGGTCTCTGATGCTCGGCCTTTACCTGACGGCATGTGTGGCATTTCTCCACATATAAGGCAACGTCCTTCTTCATTCCATCCCACCAGTAATTTTTCTTCAAGTCCCGATACATCTTTGTACTGCCGGGATGAACTGAATACGGGGCCGCATGAGCTTCCGCCATGATCCGTTCTTTGAAATCTGAGTCCTTCGGGACCACTCTGCGATCTCGGAACCGAAGTATCCCATCACTATCCATGCTATAGTGCAACGGCCCTCGAGATTTTCTGACTCTTTTCCTGATGTTCAGCAGCTTCGGATCCTTTCTTTGGAGAGTTTTCAATTCTTCAAAATCAGTTACCCGAATTTCAAGAACTGAAGACAAAATCTCTACTTGCTGCGAACTCTCTATAAGGAGCCTTCTCATCCCACAAAGCAACGATTCCAATTCTGACGGCTCGGCTTCATCTTCCAAGTGTGACTTCCGGCTCAAAGCATCAGCAACTATATTAGCCTTCCCCGGATGGTACTTGATCTCACACTGATAGTCACTGATTAGCTCCAGCCATCGCCTCTGCCTCATATTCAGATTTTTCTGGGAAAACAAATGCTTCAAACTCTTGTGATCAGTAAATACCTCGCAAGCTTCCCCATACAAGAAGTGCCGCCAGATCTTAAGGGTAAAAACAATCGCAGCCAATTCTAGATCGTGCGTCGGATAATTCTTTTCATGGTCCTTTAGCTGACGAGATGCATAGGCTACAACCCGTCCTTCCTGCATAAGGACACAACCCAAACCAAACTTAGACGCATCACTGAAGACTACGAATGGCTTATGCGGTTCTGGGAGTGCTAACACTGGTGCCGTCGTCAACCTGTTCTTTAATTCCTGGAAGCTTCTCTCGCATTTCTCTGACCAAACAAATTCTATATTCTTCCGAGTCAAAGCTGTGAGAGGTCCGGATAGGCGAGCAAAACCCTCTACAAATCTTCGGTAGTACCCGGCGAGCCCCAAGAAACTCCTGACCTCGCGCACTGTTGTCGGGCGCTGCCATGACAAAATGGCTTCTACCTTACTAGGATCAACAGCCACTCCGCCCCGGGAAATTACGTGCCCAAGAAATTTGACTTCTTCCAACCAGAATTCACACTTGCTAAGCTTGGCGTATAGCTGGTGTTCTCTCAACCTCTCAAGTACCAGACTAAGATGATACACATGCCCTTCAACATCTCGGGAATAAATCAGTATATCATCAATAAATACTACCACAAAGGAATCCAGATAAGGTCGAAACACTCGATTCATCAAATCCATGAAAGCTGCAGGGGCATTAGCTAACCCAAACGGCATCACCTTAAATTCATAATGCCCATACCTCGACCTGAAAGCAGTCTTAGGCACGTCCTGGTCTCTGATTCTCAGCTGGTAGTATCCCGACCTCAGATCAATCTTAGAGAACACGGCTGCTCCCTGAAGCTGGTCAAACAAATCATCAATCCGCGGGAGAGGGTATTTATTTTTGATGGTCACCTTATTCAATTCCCGAAAATCAATGCACATACGGAGGGTTCCATCTTTCTTTTTAACAAATAAAACTGGTGCACCCCACAGCGACGTACTAGGCTGAATAAATCCCTTCTCTACCAGTTCTTGCAACTGAGTCTTCAACTCTTTTAATTCAGCCGGTGCCATGCGATAAGGAGCTTTATGCACAGGAGCCGCTCCAGGTTCCAAGTCTATAACAAACTCCATCTCTCGCACAGGGGGTAGTCCGGGCAAGTCATCCACAAACACATCGGGGAATTCTTCCACGATTGGAATGTCTGCCAAGGACTTCTTCTCAAACGGCGTGGACACCATCTGAACCAAGAATGCATCCGCTCCCCATGCAATCTCTCTCATTGCCTGAATCGCCGATATAATCATCGGCTTTTCTTTTAATCTACTCCCCGCAAATTCCAGACAATTACCGTCTGGAAGCTGAAAGCTAATTATCCGACTTCTGCAATTAATACTCGCAGAATATCGGTATAGCCAATCCATCCCGAGGATGATATCAAAACCCAACAACTTGAACACCACCAAATCGGCATCCAGGAATCTTCCCTCAAAATTTAACGGGCATCCCAAAGCAACCTTGGAACACCACACCATCTCACCATCGGGTAGAGCCACTACCATAGCCTTCGGCAACGGTTCCGTAACCAAACTACACACCCGTGCAAACGTGGAAGACACAAACGATTGCGAAGCACCGGAATCAAACAAAGTACAAGCATAAAACTCATACAAACGGACTCTTCCTGAACCAAACACACAACCCATGAAATCCAAAAAGCAAAGAATAAACCAAAAACACCGAAAGAAATAAATCCAACTTAAAATTATATTAATCCATACCTGTGATTACTCCAGCATCATGGGTCGCTGGTGCCTCATCATCCACCTCTCCGGGTGTGACAGCATAAACCCGGGCTTGCACTGTTTGTCTCGGGTTTGTTCTTCCACCGTGTCTACCTCCACGGCTTCCTTGAGCTGCTCTTGGACATTCTCGGGCAAAGTGACCCTGCTGGCCACAATTATAACATCGAGCCCCACCAGAAGGGCACTCACCCACATGGGCTCTATTACAAACTCCGCATACAGGCACACGTCCTCCCATGCGAACACTTGAGGATGCTTGCGGTCGAGTCCCGGTCCGCTGAACAAATTTCTGAGGTGAACCCGAGCTGCTTCCTTCACCAGAAAAACTCCGCCTCTTATGCCCTGGAGGGGAGCCCATACTCAAATTGTTTTCTCATTCCATCAGGGTGGCCACATCCACTAATTCCTGAAAAGTGGATATCCGATGGCTGACCACCATACGGCGTATATCAGGGCGCAGTCCCTCCTGAAAACGATCAGCTCGCATCTCCTCTGTGGCGATAAGGTGAGGAGCAAATCGCTCAAGTTCGATGAACCTCCGAGCGTATTGTTCCACTGTCGCGCCCCCTTGGACCAGATTGGAGAACTCTCTTGCCTTTTACTTCCTTACCGATGCGGGAAAGAAGCTGTTATTGAACTCCTTCTTGAAACGCTGCCAGGTCACCGCAGCGAAAGATCCCAGTTCAGATTCCAACAACACCCTCTTGGTATCCCACCAATCAGAAGCGGTACCTTGCAAGAGATAGCTGGCGTAGAGTACTTGTTGCGCCTCAGTGCATCCACACACCTCAAAGGTTTTCTCCAGATCTTTGATCCATTTTCCAGCCTGAAGTGGATCCTCATTTCCAGTGAAGTGTGGAGTCCTATGCGCCAGGAAGCGCTCATAGGTGCATCCGGCTTGCACCATGCTACTGGACCCTCCTGGATACATCCAAGGCCCTCCCTGATATGGCCAAGGACCTCTTGGTTGTGGCCAAAACCCTCCCTGTTGCGGACAAGGCTCTCCTGATGGTGGATAAGGTCCTCCTGATGGTGGCCAAGGACCCCCTTGTTATGGCCAAGGTCCTTGTTGTGGCCAAGGCCCTGTCTGTTGAGACCTCGCACTCTGCTGCATAAATTCTGTCATCTGCCGTATTGCTTCGGCTAGGGAGTCATCCCTGGAGGTATTGTCCCGTGGTTCCTGGGTAGATTTCCTTGGTCTCCCCATATTCCTGCCACAACACCACTCTTGACCCTCCTTTAAGAAAACAAATAAAACTATCATAAAACCAACAAAAACAAAACCACACCACACAGCAAGAAACAAAGAAACCAACTTGTAAAAACATAACCAAATAAATACAAACAAACAAACAAGCTCAAACAACTAAAACAACTGTACTTAACATAATTTTTTTTTTTTTAAAACACAACTTTAAAAAGCATTCTGGTACTACCTACGGGACATGTGGTTTTACCCAGAGCCAAACTGCTCTGATACCACCTGTGACGCCCCCAAATCCCCACGCCCGAACACGGGGAAATCGAGACGTCCGGATGGTGACAGCCCGGGTCACCATCCTATCGACGGGTGCCAAGTGTGTGCAAGGACAATATATGTGCACAAGGAAACACGCAGCGGATAAGCAAGTCAATAATTAAGTACCAGAATTTTTCTCAACGTAATACATGCTGTTTAAAACGTACATAGATAAAATATTACAAAAACACAAATACAGTTTTAAACAAATATAAAACATAGCATCAGCAACCCGGCGGAGCCGCATCCTCGGGCTCAGCCTCCTTCTCCTCCTCCTCGAACTCTGCACCAAAAGCTACGGAACCAAAAATGGTACCGCAGGTAAGTAAAACCCAAACACTACCAGATAAAAACACATAGAACTCAAACAACATGGATGCAAGAAAAACCAATGCACATGCCCCGCAAAACCACATTTTTGCACGCACGCCAAAAACCCCATTGGCCCAATAAAAACATATTCTTAAAAACCACGCCTCGCCATCATCCCAGATAATGGCCCAAACCACCATTTTCCCAGAAAATGGATCAAAAGCCTCAGAACCAAAACTCGCAATTTTCCCAGAAAATGGCCCGCATCCGAAAACCATAAAAACAAACCGGTTATGCATGCACCATGATCTCCCCTAGGGATCATCCGCACACCCTGGCTATGTGCCACACCGCAGGTAAGGACCGCGCATGTGTCACCTAAACGAGCGATGCCCAGACTCGCGCCCCGCGCGTACCTGGCTAGGCCATCCTCTAGCCCTCGCCAGCGAAGGGCCACGGAGTCGGTGAGTAGAGCGATGCCCGGACTCGCGCCCTGCGCGTACCTGGCCGGGCCATCCTCTAGCCCCGCTCCCGTCGTGGCCCAGCGACAACTCAGGGGACGTCACTCAGTATTATCCACTCCCGAGTGACCAGAGGAGCTCCACCGAGATAATAACCCATCCCGGCTTGGGCTCGTGAGACACACGCACCCGAAAATCCAATCACGCCAGCAAAACAGGGTTTCTCAAATAAAATAAAATACACGTGCATGCACCATGCAAATGCAAGTATCAATGCACAAAACAAACAACCAACCATAAAACAATAAATCAAGCAACTCCGTCCTCCATCCATCCGACCCCCGAACTCCTCGGACTCAGTCCGAATCAACCAACCAGCAGATTAATTAATTGAAAGAACAATATATATTTAAATCTGAAAATAGGGTTTGAAAAATACTTACAGCGCTATATGGCAATTTTAGAAAATACGCGGCGTTGCAAACAGCGCCGGAAAAGCAACGTCACAGTGAAAATTCACTGTGGCCGTGGGTTGTGAAAAACTCACTTTTGAACGGGGACAAACTAGGGCTTGGGATTGATAGGGAATGGTCTAGGGATGGTTGTGAAGCTATTGGAAGTGGTGGTTGGCCGTGGGTGGCGGCGGAATAGCCAGAAAGAGGCCGGATTTCCCAAAAAGGAAAGCTAGCTCGTGGGAGCTGTTTCGGTGGTCGTTGGAGGCCGGAAATAGGTGGGTTAGGACGGCAAAGGACCGGTGATGAAGTGGTGAAGAAATGGTGGCCGGAGGTGGAGCGACGGCGACTGATCGGGGCAAAAGCCGTGCGGCTTTGTTGGACGTTTTCCGGCCAAACGGCCGGCCGGATGGGGCTGAGGTTCGGTGGGGTGGTGCGCCGGAGGGAGACGAACCGAACGGTGGGGGTGGTGTCGCCCACGGTGGCCTGACGGCGATGGGTCGACGGTGAGAAGCTTCCGGCGTGAGGGAGAGAGAAGAGAGAGAAACCGGGGGGGGTGCTCGAGCGGGAAGAAGGGAAAGAAAAAAAAGAAAAGAAAGAAAAAAGAAAAGAAAGGAAAAAAAGAAAGAAGGGAAAAGAAAAAAAAAAGAAAAAGGAAAAAGAAGAGAAAAAGGAAAAGAGATGTAGGGAAAAGATGAGGTCTGATCCTCATTCCGGGAAACGAAACTAAACCGCCAAAAAGAGATTAAAACTCACAAAACAACTAAAAGAAATAAAACACAACATCAATTAAATTAAAAACAATTTTAAAACGCAAATAAATTAAAATAATTAACTAAAATATTAATAAAAATAAAAACAATTATTTCAGCGAAAATACACTCAAAAGCGGGTCATCACATTTCAACTTGCTTCATGAATTTGTTAAAATATGGTGAGCAGATTCTAGTGCCAATAGGCATGTCTGCTACGATTAAAATTGGTTAAAAAATTATACTCTATTTATAGAAGAGAAAACGATTATGTTTGGTGATTCAAGTAAAACCAAAATAGTTGGGAGTGGTGAGGTTGAGCTGAAATTCACCTCTAGGCGTGTATTGATGCTTAAAGATATTCTCTATATATCGTCTATGAAGAAGAATTTGATGTCGAGTTTTTTACTCATCAAAGTGAGCTTCAGACAAATTATAAAATCTGATCAAAATGTAATTGAAAAAAATGAAGTTTTTGTGGACAAGTGTTCTGATTGTGATGAAATGTTTAAATTAAATATTGAGAATAAAGCATAGGATGTTTCTCTTTATAGGTATTTTTCTTTAAATTTTTGGCATGCACGTTTATGTCATATTCGTTATTGATATTTTACACCTCAAGTAGTTTATGTTTAATTCCCAAATTGACAAAGATTTTTTTTTTTCAAAAAAATATAAAGCTTGTTGTCAAGCATATAAAAGTGTTGAGAAATACTAAATTGTTAGTTTTAATTCATACCGTTCTTTGTGAATTTGAATGAATTTTAACTCACGGAGGAAGTGGATATTTTATCACTTTTATTGATAAATTTTCAAAATACAAATGTTTATTTATTAAAATAATAAAAGTAGGACTGTCAAATCGTGTTATGAATCGTGTTCGTATCTTGTCAAAATATGTATATTATACTATATAAGTCAATCTAATTCGACACATTAAGCTTAGCATATCAAAATTTCAAATCTTAACATGACCCATTAACATAACGGGTCGTGTCATGTCAATTCATTTTGACCCATTAGTGAATATTACAAAATAGGTTAATACGACACAATACGACCCGTTTCAAACTATTTATGTAAATGGGTTAAATATGTCTAAAATTAATTCGTTTGACTTAATTAAATTTATCATAATTTTATATAAATGTTAAAATCACAATATCTATAAAAATTATAAAACTAACTATGAGTCCAAAATTACAATTCAAATAATAAAAATATCGAAATTGAAATTCTAAAAATTTTACTTTAGGTATAAGGGTATAATTGTAATTTTAACTTTCTTAAGGTGTCATAACGAGTCAAAATAGGTTGACCCATTATCAATTCGTTAAACAATCATGTCTTAACGGGTCAATCTGTTTTGACCCGAACCCTTTAAGACTAAACCCTAACCTGCTATAATCGTATCATGTTCGTGTTAAGTTAACGGGTTATATAACATATTGCCACCCCTAAATAAAAGTGATGATTTTGAACATATTAAAAAATTTCTCCATGGAGTTGAAAATCAATTTGGTAGAAATGAGATTAATTCATTTGTTCAATTATTGATCATTATCCATAAAACTACTGCTTGTGTCTTTATTAGAGATAAAAGAAAAAATAGCAGTTCATATTTTTTTTTTGGAATAAAGTGATTTTTTGAATAGATGTATTGTTTTTTAATGAAAAAAGGAGATTTATTTTTAAATCCAAAAATTAGTTGGGGTCTAAGATTTTAGAATTTTTGTTCAAAAGATTTTGGTTCGAATGTCTTTCTTCTATGTGGTCCCAATAAGTTCGACATAATGGAGACTATAGAACTTGGTGACTAGAGTGTTCTCAAAGGCCTGATATGTTTGTAGTAGGCTGGGAGCATCCGTAGAAGCACTTGCAACATTTTGGCAAGTGATTATTGTTATTAATTCGTTGGTTTTAATTGTTAAGTATATGTTCAGTGAATTTATATGCATGGGAAAACTTTTCCAAACGGTTTTACATTTACGTCGGATGCACTGTCGTTTGGTTTGTTTAAAACGTATATGGTATTAATTTTGGAATCAGTGCCATATATAATCGAAAACCTTTGAATGTTCAGATTTTACGTTATTCTGAGGAGAATTTGGATGCATTTATTATTGCTTTAAGCCTTTTTACAATTTTAGTGCTTATTGCTTTAATGTTGGTTGACTGCCGTATCTTTGCAAATTCAATTATGGAAGTTGATCCAGATTCTTTAGAAGAAAAATACATATAGCGTTGTGAGAATTTATTTAATTGATGGTATTATTAACGTGAATTATATATATTAAATCATGTGATAATTTTGCACATCTACAATCAATTAAGGCCTTGACAAGATAAATGATATGGAATATATTGAGGGAAATGAGATTAAAACTCATAAATTTATAAGTCATGTATGAAGATACCCAACCTAGAGCTAGAGATCCTGAGAATATGATTCAATGAAAAAAACAAATCATATGGTAGTTATAAGAAATGCACTATTTGTTTTGTTTCTTATTCCTATGATTTGATTGCATATATTTTGTAATGTTATGAAGAATGAGTTTTTAGAGAAATTCTTAATGAAATTCTATAACTCTTATGAGTAAGGCATAAGAATTATAGAAGTACTCTTGATAGATTTCACCTGTATGAGTATGAGAGTGGAGCCGCTCTCTATGAGGTTTGGATTTATTATCAAATGCACTCATAAAATCGAGATTAGCACAAGACCGTAATGTGCTAGCTAATAAAGCTCATGTCAACACTTAGATTGCTGTGTGAGTAATGACTCTTTATTTCTCTTAATCAGTCATAGTTTAAGTCTAAAATTACTACTGACTTTAAAGTAAAGATTGTTATTCACTAAGTGAGAGTTCAATGCAGAGTACATCTTCATGATGCATAATAATCATTCTTTATCTGGAAATATCTCTGTTTAATTATTTTTTTATTATTAAAAAATAGTGAGAGAATGTTGATATTTTTTTAATAACATTTTTTCTTACCGTTGCTTTTATGTTTTTTTTTTTTTTCTCCTATTAACTTCATACCGATTAGGTGGCTCTCTATTAATGTTCCATTTAGTTTAATCGGTAATTGGCTGCAGTGAATACTTTTATTGGCCAACGTCCTATTTTTGATCAATTTATTGCCTAGATGCCGTATGGACAAACGGCTACCTTTTTTACATGCATGGTTGAACTTTCAATATATTGGGGGCGTCCGTCTAGTGTATTTTTAAGTTTTGGAGTATGGTTGTCTTTGTATATAATATAGAGAAAATTTTATAGAGAGACTAAAAAGAAAGTTGTATGCAGATGTTTTTTCAGAGTATTTTCAAATAAAAAAAAAAGGTGTTTTTTTGATAGAGTTTTAAATTTAACCACTTCTGTATAATTGGTTCGGGCTATACAACGATCAATTTGGCTGTTGTATTCCGGAGAAGTTAAATCAAAAGAAGTTTTACTACACCGGTTAATTTGAAATTTTGTACACCATAAAAGACCTGAACCTTTTTAAAAAGAGCGAGATTTCCGTACCTCAATTTAATTAACTGGTTTTGTTTGAATGTTAATTTTATTATAATTTTAATTAAAATAATTCTTCTCATCAGTCACTATTTACTATTCACACCTCACATCCTATAAAAAACATCTATATACAATATGAAAAACACTCATATCTTATAAAAAGCTATATGTGTGAGGTGTGTGACGTGAATAATGGATGATTTGTAGTAAAATTCTTTTAATTATATTATTGTTTATTTCACTAACAAATTATTTGAAATATTTGAGGTGTGTTACAGGACCCACGAAGGAGCAAGCCATTAGGGAGACAACCCACGCTTCAGTAGGCAAAAAAGCTCCAAACTCAGATCTACGGAACAAATTCGAGAAAAAGACTCAACTACGTAACTACGTACAGTGAAGAAGTCGCCATTGTAACCACAGAAAATTTCATACACAACTACGTACAGTGAAGAGACCTAGGATGGGTTGCAGCGTTTGAGAAGATTTGTGGCTTTAAGGGGAAGAGAGTTTTTGGGCGGCTTCGCATAAAGTGGTGTCTGAGAGAAAATGGATGGCCTGAGTGAAGTTTTTAGATATTGATGAGTGATGAGTTTAAGACCACAAAACCGAAAGGAGAGAGGACTATGATTTTTCAGGTGGCTTAGCATAAGTGCTACGCTTCAGCCGTCGAGTGAGGGAACTCATTACATACGATTTTTTAGAAAGCCAATTCGTAGGTTGAAGAAAGTTGGTTTTTTAGAAGGCCTTTTTTTATTTGTACTGATAGGGTGGAAGGCGTGGCCGAACTGTTAAAAATATAGTTTGAAGAATATAATTTTTGTTATTATATTTAATTTCACTTATCACCTAAACAACATACATTATAATTATATATATATATATTCATAAAAATATATGACATATAGATGATAAGTAGAATAATTCAATTAATTTAACAAAAATAAAATCAAATAAATAATAATTTTAAAATATATGGTATAGAATGATAAGTAGAATCCTTCTATTATATTTAAGTGTCGATCCATCTTAATCTATTTAAATTAATTAACGATGAAATTTATTATTTTTTTAATTTTTATAAAATATTAAATATATTTTAATAAAATTTATAAAATATTACTATTTACCAATCAAATCAAATTATCGTATACATATCCAAATGCAACTTTAATAACAAAAATGTCGAGCCTAAGATTACGTTTGGATGTTGAGCTGATCTGAATTGAACTTAATTCTTTATGAATAGTAATGAGTTAAGTATGTGAAGTGAATTATATGAGACCTTTTTAAAATGAGTTTAGATATTTTTAGATATTCAAATGAGTTTAGTATTATTTATGAGAACTTGAAAAAGGTTGTAGGTTTTACGTGTAAAAAAGTTTTAAATTAAAAAGAATTTAATAATTTAAAATTTTAGTATTTAAATATTAAATTTAATTTAAAATTAAATCAAACTGAATTTATTTTAGGTGAATTTTGCATCCAAGCGTGGCCAAAAATCTAAATAAACAAAAATGCCGTGTGTTGATTGATTCGTTTGGCTTTTAGTTTTTGGGGTTTTCCACGCGACAAGGTACGAACTGATCATTTGGATATGATTACCTTTTTCACATATAAATTGATTCTTTTTATATGTAAAAGCTTATAGCACGTTTAGTTCGTGCGGATTGAAAAACTAAAATGGAATAGTAACTTATTATATAGTTTGACAGTATTTTTTAAATAAGAATAGTTAATACGTAGCTCACGATTGGTATCAGGGGCATATTTAAATTCAGATAGTAAATTAAAATAAGATGAGATAAAAATTTAAATTTAATAAAAATAATATTCTAATTTAATAAAAACTTATTAGAATATTATTTTTATTTTAAAATTTGAAAAAGTTGAATTAATTCTTATATTTTATTTGAAAGTTTGAAAGGTTATAGTGATTAGATAAAATGAAATAAAATATGTTGAGATGGTTTCACTATCCAAACTCGGCCAATATTTGGAGAATCTTAGGCCCCATTTGGCTATTGAACTGAGTTCAACTCAATTTAATCTAATTTTAAGTGAAGATATCTAATTTTGTTAATAATAGTAAAATGATTTGAATAAAGATGTCTTATTAGATTTTAAGAAATGAAAGAGAAAAAATGTGAATAGAAATATTAAAAAATTAAAAACAAATATAAATTTTAATATTATATTTGTTTTGAAATTTATAAAAATTATATTTATTTTTGTGTTTGAATAATTGTTAGTAGTGGGTACCCCATGACCCGTGTTATGTCCACATGAGTGGAGAAGTTATAATCAATTAATTAATTTCCAAAACTAGCACTTAACTTCATGCAAGTTAAGTAACCACCTTATTAGAAAACACTATAAATGAGAGTTTTACATATGTTAACTAAAGTGAGTGTGGAAAAAGTGACCGTAAAAGATAAAGGCTCACATTTCTCTCTACAATTTCTTAAAGCAACCACATTGAGTTCTTGATCTTAAAGTGTAGAATTATTTTAGGAGTTTCTAATAGCCTTCTAAGTAACGTTGATGTGCAATTATAACAATGTGATTTGGGCTATAAGACATTAGGAGGGTCCCCCACACCCAAGGGGGCCCAAAAAGCCAAACCTAGGCCCACAAATCCCCTCAGCGACCCAATTGGGACCTACGACCCACGTAAGACGAGCATATAGATCCAGGTCGGAATGTGACTTTATAGGGAGTGCGGAAGGTCAAACCAGTAAAAGGGGAGGGAGCACGCCACAGAGAGGGGGCTAGACCTCACAGCAATACCGAGAGATCACACCACAATAAAGGCACTCACCACGAAATCATGCCGTATTAATTACTTAACGCAGAGGCCCACGCCGCATTAAAGGAAGCATGGCAAAGGAAACCCCAAAGGGACACCTCTCCACCTAGTCCGCAAGGTATGGCTATTTGACCCTTGGGGTTAGGTATAAAAGCATCCCTGACCATCAGGTAAAATGATCGAATTCTCAACTAACAGTTTACCTGCTATATTCTCGCTCTCCCATATTACTTGAGGGTTATCACTGACTTTGGCATCGAAAGCTCCTTGGGCCACCGAAGAGTTGCCCCTTTTCAACTCTTTCTTTGTAGTCATAGACCCATGAGATCGAAGACAATCGTTGAGAGCCCGGTCCTTAGGCATGCGAAACATTAACAATGGCGTCATCTGTGGGACTTGAAAAATTTTAATATGTCCTTCGTATGCCTGCAAGGATATGTTCCCAGTTGGTGCGAGACCAAGAAGCAGTAGCATCAGTGAACATGGAGACAGAATAGCGGCCCTAGAACAACTCGTGGAAAAACTCACTAAAGACATGAATGTTCTCCGCAAGGAAAACTAGGCCCTCATGGACGACAATCAAGATTCATAACACCATGGAGATCCTAGAGCCAACGAGCACCAGGAATCCAGATGGGAAGAAGGAGTGATAACAAACAGGAAGAGCGGAAAAATATGCAGGACAAGCTTCGCAACCTCAAAGAGAAGTACAACGAGTTGATGAAGAGGATGGGTAGTTCATGGTCAGCTACTTGTCAGTATGGGCTTACCATATAACACAAAAGTAATGGCGGTCCCACTACCACCAAAATTCTAGGTTCACCATGGAAAATATGACAGGACCCAAGATCTAGTGGAGCATTTTGAAATTTTCAAGGCCCACATGACCCTGCATAGGTTCCCAAGGGAGGTGGCTTGAAGGGCCTTCTCGTTAACTTTAAAGGGATCAGTGAGGACGTAGTTTGACTCCCTGATGCTAAGCTCCATAGAAAGCTTTGACGAGTTGGCCCGCTTGTTCCTTACCTATTTCATGGTTAGTAGAAGGAGGAGTTGCCCTGCGGCATTCCTCCTCACCATCAAGCAAAAAGAAGATGAGAGTCTAAAAACCTACCTGGGCTGATTCAATAAAGAATGAATGACAGTGGAGGACTAGGACTAGAAGATTACCTTGGCAGCACTCCTAGAGGGAGTATGGCCCCAGTCTGCGTTCATGGAAAAACTAGCAAAGAAAACCCCCACGACTCTTTGGGAATTCATAGACCAAGCCAACAACTTTATCAATGCCGAGGACACCCTCTGTGCCCTGGCTGAACCAAGGAGAAAGGAGCTAGAGCAACTATCAATGTTGCTAATTCCTAGAATACTAATCATGTACCCTCGTGCATATAGTTGTCCAACTACTTTATTCATCAAACTTCTTTAGCCACTTCCACATTTGTCATGGACCGAAATGGGAAAGCACCAACTAAAGGCCATATTTGTTAAAAAGCTTAATGAAAGTCACAAGAGGCAAGAAAGGAGAGGAGCCTACCTCAAGGAATGCATCATTCCGACACGACCAATTGACGTTCACCATCTAGAGAGAGGAGAG
This sequence comes from Carya illinoinensis, assembly GCF_018687715.1. NCBI lineage: Eukaryota > Viridiplantae > Streptophyta > Magnoliopsida > Fagales > Juglandaceae > Carya > Carya illinoinensis. Next base: position 28,321,729 of record NC_056759.1, read on the forward strand.
ACGATTGACCCAAGAAGAACGTCACTATTGCACCTACCACCAGTCAACCACCCACAACACTGGTGATTGCTGTTCACACTGGGTGGACCAGACAGCACTAAGACACCCCCCATCTCGATGGAAAGAACGGTCATAGAGGGGGCTTTCCAGGGAAAGGATGCCTGATCGGGGATATCAATAAAGGAGAGCAGAAAGCCCTAGGAGAAGGGTGGTCGAGCGAGAACCTCCACGCGCCCGTCCCCCCTCCCTTTCCCTCCCAAAACAACCACATCGAGAGATGCCCCCAATGAGGGAAATCCGAACTATAGTAGGGGGTTTCACGAGTCCTTTATCCACACGACGATGCATTGGTAGTGACCATGTAGATTGCCAACTTCACCACGAGGAGGATTCTCATCAACAACAACAGTTTGGTGGACATTTTGTTCGGGAAAACATTTACCCTTTTGGGGATAGACGCAGCCCGGCTTCGACTAGCCCTAATGCTGCTCAAAGGCTTCTCCCAGGAAATAGTCCAATTAGCTAGAACGATCACCTTGTCTATCTTAGTTGGTAGCACTCCTTGCATTGCTCTTGTTATGGTCAATTTCTTGGTGGTAAGAGCCCCTTCCTCATACAACGGCATCATCGACCACCCGACTCTCAACAAGTTGAAGGTGATCACCTCCACCTATCATTTGAAGGTAAAAATTTTTACTGCCCAAGGGATAAGGGAAATTCAAGGAGAGCAAGCCTCGACACGTGAATGTTACCTGCTGAAGCTGAGGCCAAAGACCGATGGGACGACAAGGAATGTGAATATGCGCCTCTCAAAAAGCAGTGACAAGCTATTGTCAAAAAAGCGACCTGTGCTATCTGAAGGATGGGAGAGGGGTGCATATAAGGAAAATGAAAAGCAACCCAGACCCTCCTATAATTTTGTAAATTTCATTCCCTGCTGTATAAACCCTATTTTAATGAAAAACGCTAGTCTTTTTCAGGAAATCTTCATCAACAAAAAACCTCCTCCAACTTCAAAGTTCCACCAACCAATTACCTCCCTACGGGGCAACAAAGGGATGGGTGTAATGCTGAAGGCTGCTTTATCCCTCCCACAGTAGAGTGCAGGTCTATCCTTAACAGTCCGACACACCTTACCTTCATCATGGGTGTCAACTGACAAGAGCGGATTCAATCAGACATATTGCCCAAATAGCTTACCTCCCCTCGGGTTATCAAAGGGAAAAATGAGCCAAAGGCCATCCCAACCCTCCTACGAGGGAGAGCAGATGTAGCCCTGAGGTTGCCTGAACATTACCTTGTTCCACCAAGACAAAAGAGTGGGCATGGCACCAGCCCTGCCCTCACCTACCTTCCTTGTGGTATCAACGGACAGGAGCAGGTCCAGTAAGACATACTATCTAAACAAACTACCTCCATGTGAGGGTCAAAAGGTGGGACTAGCTCTGAGCTAGCCCGACCTCTCTTGTGGAGAAGAGTGGAACCAGTCTCAAACCACTCTCTCCCTCGAGGGAATGAACAGGGAGAGAGTGGTTTGAGACACCTCTACCCTTCCCTTGGCGAAGTGCGGGTCTGTCTTCAACAACCTACTCACCTTACCTTCCTTGTAGGCATTGACCGACGAGAATGGGTTCAGTCAGACATACTATCCGAACAACTTACCTCCCCTCCAAGTACCAAATGGCGAGATGAGCAAGAGGCCATCCCAACCGTCCAGTGGGGGAGAGTGGGTCCAACCCTAAGATTTTTTGAATATTATCCCGTTCTGGCAAGACGAAGAGTGGGCATGGCATCAGCCCAATCCTCACCTACCTTCCTTGTGGTATCAATAGATGGGAGTAGGTTCAGTCAGACATACTGGCCAAACAGACTATCCCCACGTGAGAGTCAACAGGCGGGACTAGCCCTAGGCTAGCCTGACCTCCCCTGCGGAGAAGAGCGGGACCAACCCTGAGGCTGCTCAAACATATTACCCTACGCTGCCTTGACAAAGAGTTATCTGGCTCTAACGCTGTTGACTAATTACCTCCCATAGGGGGATAAATGGGGAGAGAGCGGTTCAAGGTGCCTCTATCTCTCCCCCAGCGAAGTGTGGGATATTCCCAAAACTACCTGACACAACTGTAAAAGAGACCTCATTCTCCGATGAACAATGACTCAAAGCTTCCTCGCATCAACCCGGCAAGATAGGTTAGTGAACATCAAATGGTAGTCCATATCATGGTTTGAACTCAGTAGGGCACACAAGAAAGTAGCCCCTTCTCATCAAGTGTGAGGGTCAATGAGGCGAGCTAGGTCATACATATCACTGGACCTCTACAAAGAATTGCTGGGTGGGACTGGCTTTACAAGCCACTCAGCCCCCTCTTGCCAAGTGCAAGGGTCAACGAGGCAAGCCCGATCATACATACTGCTCAATCTCCGCAAAGAATTTTTGGGCGAGGTTAGCTTTACATGCTGCTCGGCCCTCTCTTGCCATGCATGAGGATCAACTAGGTGAGCCCGGTCATACATACCTCTCAGTCTCTGCAAAGAGTTTCTGGGTGGGTTTGGCTTAAGTGCCGCTTGGCCCCCTTTTGACCTTCGTAAAGATTTCCACGAAGGTTTCCAGGGTGAGTTTGGCTTACGCACAACTCGGCTCCCTCTCACCAAGTGCGAAGGTCAACCAGACAAGCCCGATCATTCAAACCGCTTGACCTCCATAAAGAATTTCTAAGCAAGCCTAGTTGTACATGTCGCTTGGCCCCCTCTCCCCAAGCAAGATAAGCGTGAGGGTCAATGAGTTTTCAGGCAAGTTCAGCTTACGCACTGCTTGGCCACCTTTCACCATGCGCGAGGGTCAACAAGGTCAGCCTATGTGCTGCTCGACCTCCGCAAATAATTTTTGTGAAAGTTTCCTGGACGATCCCAGCTTCACACCCTGGTCAGCCTCCTCTCACCAAGTGCAAAGGTCACCTAGGCGAGTTCAGCCCATAGGCTGCTTGACCTCTACGAACCTCAGCAAAGAATTCCAGCAAAGATTTTTGCAAGAAATTCAGCTTGTGTGTAGCTCGGCCTCTATGGCCTAAGTAATAATCAGCCAAAGTAGAAGCTAACGAGTGAATGAGCCATTCAACTAGGAGGGGTGCCGCCAAACACATGGAAATGCCCTAAAAATACGGGAAATTATTTGCTCAACAGAGATAAATAGTGTCAAACCTTAGTGAGTGATCAGCACATTTCTACCTGCGAAGGGCTCGCATAGAATATGAGTAAGCGAAATGATAACAATAAAGGCATAGACAAAGAACATTTCATTCATCAATTGTCAGACTCCTTACAAAGGGTAAGGTTACAACAAATTCACAAAAAACCATACAAAGATAAAGAAGTCAAAAATGATCTGCAGGCAGGGTCGAACTCAGTGGGATTCACTACAATACCATCGGCAAAAAGGACATCATTAGCAGGGTCGCTAAAGAGGCACCATCATAGATGAATAGATGAGGTGAAGTCAGGAGGACAAGAACTAGAGGTGAAGGAGAGACCAACCGAAGCATCTAAGGCCGACAACCATTGAGAACAACCATCGAGGAAACTAGCCTCAGTCAAAACCACCCCCACATGGGCTAGAGCACCATGTGGGAGTAGAAAATAGGGGCTTCACCCTTATGATCGTCTCCTGGGTCAACGATGGCAGGGCCGCGTGGAGCTTGAATTGAAAGAAGCCTCCTCACCAAAACAAGGGCCCCTCTCTCTCCTCACCTAATTGAAAAGGATGTGCATGAACCAGAACAAGTTCAGGTCATTAGAAATCCCTTTCACCCACTAGGCCTGAGTGAGAAGTCTAGCATCATCCCAATCACAGGAATGAATTAAGATGTAGTGACAGAACATGGACTGCACAACGAGTCCTAAGATAGGGAAAACCATTGAACGGCATGGCCACAAAGCTCGACATGCACCACCTTCACAGCACACTTTACGTGTTGTCCAAAAAGAGGAGGACTCAATGATTATTCGTTCCCTGGAACTAGAAGTAAAAATTTTGGTAGATAGGGATCCTATAAAACTTCTTTCAAGCAATGGGCCAGACCCAATCATTTCTCAAGAACAATAGCTACAGGGCCTGATACTACTACATAGATCTTGAACCTACATGCTGATGCTCATGATT